>NC_140000.1:7953038-8220367 GCF_964263955.1 Coregonus lavaretus
TTGTGGTAGAGAGAGAGTGAGTTGTGGTAGAGAGAGAGTGAGTTGTGGTAGAGAGAGTGAGTTGTGGTAGAGAGAGAGTGTTGTGGTAGAGAGAGAGTGAGTTGTGGTAGAGAGAGAGTGAGTTGTGGTAGAGAGAGTGTTGTGGTAGAGGGAGAGTGTTGTGGTGTGCAGCAGGGCAGTACAGAGCTGCCTCCCAGTGTCCAGCCCAGGGGAGGGTGTAGTGCAGGAATTGATCCAGTGATAAAAGCTGTTTTCCATCTGAGAGGCCGGCTTCCTGTCTAATGGCAGTTAGACCAGGATAAATGGACCAGGAAGAGACAGCACTTAGACATCATACAAATCTATATGAATAAATATGGCTTCATGTACCAGACACACGCACATGCAGACTAACGCAGCAGAATGGCCCTAAGCACTCTGTGGTTTGAAAAAGCCAGAGAGATGGAGAGAGAGACATGGAGGGGGAGGGAGAGAGAGACATGGAGGGGGAGGGAGAGAGAGACATGGAGGGGGAGGGAGAGAGAGACATGGAGGGGGAGGCAGAGAGACATTGAGGGGGAGGGGTAGAGAGACATGGAGGGGGAGGGAGAGAGACATGGAGGGGGAGGGAGAGAGATACATTGAGGGGGAGGGGGAGGGAGACATTGAGGGGGAGGGAGAGAGAGACATTGAGGGGGAGAGGGGGTCGATCATTGCTGTGGCTTCCTGTCAGTAGATGATCTGATGAGAGAAACAAGAGAAAGGTTAAGATAGGCTAGAGGGATGAGAGGAGGAGTGAGGAGGAGAAGATCTTCCTCTCCGATCATTAAATGTGTTCAAGGGATGCATCTAACCTAGTTGAGCCCCCACTGCACCTGCGATAACATCTGCAAATCTGTGTACGCAACCAAAAACTTTGATTTGAGACACACACGTCCCTGCGTGTAGTCTTGATTCTGTCAAACATATTAGTATTCACAGACACCACTTGGTCTGTGTGAGCAAATACTCTGTGATAGATTACTTCAGTCTCGGGATCTAAGGGTGAATGCTCTGTGATAGATTGCTCTTTGTTCAGAGTGTGCAGCAATGTGTGTGTACAGTATGTACAGTACGTGTATATACAGTGGGGGAAAAAAGTATTTAGTCAGCCACCAATTGTGCAAGTTCTCCCACTTAAAAAGATGAGAGAGGCCTGTAATTTTCATCATAGGTATGTGGTAGGGACAATGACCCTGTCCAGAAAGAAAAGCGGCACTCGTGTTGATCTGTAAGGAGTGGATATGTGTTTAAATGGATGGTAGTAGATCCACATTTTAACACATTGCTGACATCTTTGGTTGTTTCTGGGCAGGAGGTTGGATTGGCTCTAAAGTAGGCCCCGTGTAGCTCAGTTGGTAGAGCATGGCGCTTGCAACGCCAAGGTTGTGGGTTCGTTTCCCAGGGGGGCCAGTATGAAAATGTATGCACTCACTAACTGTAAGTCGCTCTGGATAAGAGCGTCTGCTAAATGACTAAAATGTAAAGTTACCATCCTCTATGTCACTGACAGTTGTGTTAATAATCTGTCACTCTCATTTTCTCTCTTTCTATCCCTCTCTCTCTCTCTTCTATCCCTCTCTCTCTCTCTTTCTATCCCTCTCTCTCTCTTTCTATCCCTCTCTCTCTCTCTCTCTCTCTCTCTATCCCTCTCTCTCTCTCTCTCTCTCTCTCTCTCTCTCTCTCTCTCTCTCTCTCTCTCTCTCTCTCTCTCTCTCTCTCTCTCTCTCTCTCTCTCTCTCTCTCTCTCTCTCTCTCTCTCTCTCTCTCTCTCTCTCTCTCTCTCTCTCAGGGAGGAGAACATTGTTATTACCAGGGGAGAGTGCAGGACATCCCTGAATCCTTCGTGGCCCTCTCCACCTGCCATGGCCTGCAGTGAGTATTCTGTGTGTGTGTTTTCCTCGCATCAGTGTTCCCTTCCCCCTGTGTTCCAGTCTCAGGCCTAAATAGCAATTATCCCATTTAGGCATTATGCCAGTATAATTATTGCAGACTAGCTGATCTCTCTCTCTCTCTCTCTGTTGATATTGGGTGCTTGTGTGTGTGTGTGTGTGTGTGTGTGTGGTCCAGTCATGACACACAATGGCCGCCACTCAGAGCCAGTTTCCTTTATGTTGTGTTGGTCCCACCTGGGCCTGATCCCAAGGCTCTTACAGGGAGCTGAATTGAACACCAGGGCGCACCATTTGGGTAGCTTGATGCTACCAACCACCTCAACATACACATACAGTCATACTTTATTTCTCTTTCTGTTCGCACATAAACACCCCTCTCTCCTCTCTCTCTCTCTCTCTCTCTCTCTCTCTCTCTCTCTCCCTCTCTCTCTCTCTCCCCTCTCTCTCTCTCTCTCTCATCTCCATCCTCTCTCTCTCTCCTCTCTCTCCCTCCCTCTTTCTTTCTTTCTTTCTTTCTTTCTTTCTCTCTCTCTCTCTCTCTCTCTCTCTCTCTCTCTCTCTCTCTCTCTCTCTCTCTCTCTCTCTCCCCCTCCTCTCTCTCTCCCTCCCTCTTTCTTTCTCTCTCTCTCTCTCTCTCTCTCCCCCCCTCCTCTCTCTCTCTCTCAATCTCCATCCTCTCTCATCTCCATCCTCTCTCTCTCTCCTCCCTGCAGCATTGTCCTGTGGGACGTCTCTGTTTCTCCCGCTGGTATTTTTAGTTGTGCTCTAAAGCTTTCTCTGAGAGAGAGATGGGTCAGCTGGAGAAAGCCCTGCAGGGAGGTGTGTGTGTGTGTGTGTTGTGTGTGACTGTATTGGGATATATCTGACAGTATTGGGAGTCTCGAATGCAGAGGAAACACACACACACACTCAGAAGAAACACACACCTGTGTCAGTCAGAGAGATGCACCTCTTCTATATCCATTTCTCAGCAAGATGAACGACTGATGGAAGGGGAGAAAGGGTGAGAGAAAAGGAGGGAGAGAGAGAGGAGGAGGGAGAGAGAGAGAGAGGAGGAGGGAGGGAGAGAGAGAAGGAGGGAGAGGGAGAGAGATGGAGGGAGTGAGAGAGAGAGGAGGGAGCGAGAGAGAGAAGGAGGGAGGGAGAGAGAGAGAGAGAAGGAGGGAGAGAGCGAGAAGGAGGGAGAGAGAGAGAGAGAGCGCTCAGAGTATTTCTCTTATGCTGAGTCAGGTCTTTACCATAATGTACATCCTGCCTTGCCTTCACATACACACACACATATACACACACCCTGTCGTGCTGCAATATAACATTAACAGCCGGAGAAGGGATGGGACTCAATGTAATGTACCTGTCCCAGTGTGTATCAGGCTATAAACCATACACCATGAGACACAGAGAAAGCTGTTCTTCATGTAGCACTTGATGGTGAAACAAAATGAAAAAGCACATTGTGACAGTGTGACCACGAGTGTGTTACTGTTTACAGACACACACACAAACTTTTTTGATCGTCACCATGGAAGGTACCGTTTTAACTAGAGTCACATACCAACTATCTCACACTTCCACACACCCTCTCTCTCCTAGCCTGATCTACCACCCTCTCTCTTCTAGCCTGATCCACCACCCTGACCACCCTCTCTCTCCTAGCCTGATCCACCATCCTGACCACCCTCTCTCTCCTAGCCTGATCCACCATCCTGACCACCCTCTCTCTCCTAGCCTGATCCACCACCCTGACCACCCTCTCTCTCCTAGCCTGATCTACCACCCTCTCTCTTCTAGCCTGATCCACCACCCTGACCACCCTCTCTCTCCTAGCCTGATCCACCATCCTGACCACCCTCTCTCTCCTAGCCTGATCCATCATCCTGACCACACTCTCTCTCCTAGCCTGATCTATCCTGACCACCCTCTCTCTCCTAGCCTGATCCATCCTGACCACCCTCTCTCTCCTAGCCTGATCCATCCTGACCACCCTCTCTCTCCTAGCCTGATCTATCCTGACCACCCTCTCTCTCCTAGCCTGATCCATCCTGACCACCCTCTCTCTCCTAGCCTGATCTATCCTGACCACCCTCTCTCTCCTAGCCTGATCCATCCTGACCACCCTCTCTCTCCTAGCCTGATCCACCATCCTGACCACCCTCTCTCTCTTCTTCTGTTGTGTGTGACTGTATTGGGATATATCTGACAGTATTGGGAGTCTCGAATGCAGAGGAAACACACACACACACTCAGAAGAAACACACACCTGTGTCAGTCAGAGAGATGCACCTCTTCTATATCCATTTCTCAGCAAGATGAACGACTGATGGAAGGGGAGAAAGGGTGAGAGAAAAGGAGGGCGAGAGAGAGGAGGAGGGATCTCCTAGCCTGATCCACCATCCTGACCACCCTCTCTCTTCTAGCCTGATCCACCATCCTGACCACTCTCTCTCTCCTAGCCATCCTGACCACCCTCTCTCTCCTAGCCTGTTCCATCATCCTGACCACCCTCTCTCTCCTGATCCACCATCCTGACCCTATCTCTCCTAGCCTGATCCACCATCCTGACCCTATCTATTATCTCTCCTAGCCTGATCCACCATCCTGACCCTATCTCTCCTAGCCTGATCCACCATCCTGACCCTATCTCTCCTAGCCTGATCATTGTGTGTAAGCTCGTGAGATCAGGATGGTGGATCAGGCAATCTGTCTTCTGTCCTGGGTGATATTTCGTCTCCATATAACTGTGTGTGTGTGTGTGTGCTGACCCATCCGCGTTAGACATAAGGTCAGTGAACTCCCAATAAGGCCTTGACAGTCCCATCATAGCAGCCTGATCTATATGCTCAGAGAGAGTGTGTGTGTGTGTGCCTCTGTGTATGTGTGTGTGTAGTGTCTGGCAGAGACAGTTGGTGCTGAAGGTGAACTCTGTATGTGGAGCATCATCCCAGCCTGGATGTGAGGTGTGTGTTTGTGTGTGTGTGTGTGTGTGTGTGTGTGTGTGTGTGTGTGTGTTTACCCTCATTCCTATAGTACACACTTTGACCTGAGCAATCTCCTAAAAAGCTTCAGATAAAGTTAATTGATGATGTCCGCTTCACAGTCGCACGTCAGCCTGCACGCACGCACACACACACACACACACACACACACACCTCTCAGCCTAGTTTGCAGGGACAAGGGGACCTTCACATATATGCTGGATGGGAAATTGATCTGTGAGCGTTTAAGATGATTACTGCCCGTAATGACACACGGAGGTCACTACAGAGGACGTCTACCTATTCTTCCTGTGTGTGTGTCTGTGTGTGTCTGTGTGTGTGTGTGTGTGTGTGTGTGTGTGTCTGTCTGTGTGTGTGTGTCTGTCTGTCTGTGTGTGTATGTGTAGTAAACCAGAGTTACTGTTTTAGAAATACACCATTTACATTTACATTTTAGTCATTTAGCAGACGCTCTTATCCAGAGCGACTTACAGTTAGTGAGTGCATACATTTTCATACCTTCTAGTTGACCTCTCCGTTGTGCTTGACCTTTTCATTCCCATCACAATCACTGCCATGGCACTTCTTCACAGTAATACTGTATTGCAGATAGTGTTGAAGGCAGCAGAGAATACACCCTATATCGTATATCAATATCCAGTCATTGCAGATTGCACCATTTTATGGTCTATATTTGATCTGACCGAACCAAGACAATATTACAGACTGTTTTCCTTGATGGAGAAAGGCCTAAAGGTGGGGGTTAAGGCTAGTGTTAGTTAGAAGTGTTGGTTAGTAGTGTTGGTTAGAAGTGTTAGTTAGTAGTGTTTGATGTACCACGAGCCAGTCCTCCACAATTAAGGTGCCACCAACCTCCTGTGTGGTACATGTCTTTATATTGGTACATGTCTATGGATGGTACATCAAACACATGGTTTCCAGGTGTTTGATGCCATTCCATTTGCTCCGTTCCAGCCATTATTATGAGCCGTCCTCCCCTCAGCAGCCTCCTGTGATATACCAGTATAAACCATCCATAGACACCTATCCCTCTTAGTGCCACTACAGACACACACACAGTCCTCATCAGTTATTGTAGAGAGGAGAGAGAGTGCTGGCATCCATCTTGTTTACTTCTGCAATGACTGGTGGCCATATTGATCTATTTCTCTCTCTCTTTCTCTCTCAGTGGGATGTTCTTTGATGGGAATCACACCTACATGATCGAGCCTGGAGGAAAGGACGGCGTCAGCGTGAGTACCTCGGCTAAGCCTGGCCTTGGCCATCCATTCACACACGCACACACACGCACGCACGCACATACACGCACGCATACTGTGTAATAGTAGTCATCTGGACTGAATGGGATTAGAGGGTCTTGCAGACCGGACCGTGAATGCAGATCACACAGCAGACTTACCCTTACATTACACGTCCCATAATTAACATTGACTCCAGAGCAGAGAGATTATCCGCTAGCGATCACTAAGGACAGAGCAGAGCTGACCAGCCAATTAGATAATGAGGAATAGAGGGATATAAAACAGTATATGGTTGTATTGATAAGGGAGAGTTGATGGTTTAAAGCAGCATCTGTCGCCCTGAGAGAGAAGGCCAAGCACTGATTCTGATGTGTTGATGTGAGAGACACTTTTTCTTCTGTGTGTGTGTGTGCTTAGGGTGGAGGTAATCAGGAAGGGAAGAAGGGTATATTTGTTTGTGTGCAGTGTTTCCCCTAGGATTTTTTTCAGCAGTGGCGGCAAGGGTTGGGTGGGGGATGAATTACTACTAGCGTTAGCGCAATGACATGCTAGCTGTTCCCATAGACATCCAGTCATTGAGCCACCGACTATCCATTTAAAAGCACATATAGAAATGTGTGTGTGTGTGTGTGTGTGTGTGTGTGTGTGCTTCTGGCATAGAGAGCCGCCTTCTTAAAATTCCTATCCATATGACAGGTTTAGGGCCTGTGGTGAGGAGGAGAGAGGAACATGAGAAGAGGAGGTGTGAAATGAGTCAGGGAGGAGAAGGGAAGGATAGAGGAAGGGAGAGAGAGAAACATAAATGAACATCAACACTTGGACCCTGTGGATTTGTGACACATCTGCTTTAGCAGCCTCCTTCATCCTTCCCTCCCTATCTTCCTCTCCTCCTTCTCTCCCTCTGTCATTCCTCTGTAGTCTTCCTGGAGGGACTGAATTATTGAAGCAAGGGAGTGAGTGGGAGAATTAGGGAAAATTGCGCTCCAAGATCTCTTAACTCAGAAAATCCCTGCAGCGCTCTGCTAGTCACACACACATACAGTACATCCAATGTTGACATCTTTAGGGCGGCAGGTAGCTTAGTGGTTAAGAGCGTTGTGCCAGTAACCGAAAGGTCGCTGGTTCTAATCCCCGAGCCGACTAGGTGAAAAATCTGTCGATGTGCCCTTAAGCAAGGCACTTAACCCTAATTGCTCCTGTAAGTCGCTCTGGATAAGAGCGTCTGCTAAATAACGTAAAATGTAAAAAAAAATTTTGGCTTATCTTGCAAGCAGTAAGCTTGCAGTGTGTGTCATCTATACGTTGTTAGCCATTAGCATCCTTACTCCAGGACAAGGCAATGCTGTGCTGCTCTCAAGCCCAGTGTCGGCTGTCAGTTTCTGGGCTTGGAGCCAGATACATCTGCCGTCTTGGGGCTACTCTCTCTCTCTCTCTCTCTCTCTCTCTCTCACTCTCTCTGACAGTCTGCTTGGTGTGCAGTTCATTCTGAGTGGCTTGTCACACAGACACACAGATGCCTGCTGGAAAGATCAAGTAGTGCCCTCCCTGCCCTGCATGCCAAGTTTGATACACAGACACACACTCACCCACACCCACAGACACAGACACTGCTGTACTTGCATCCTCTCTGCAGCATTCTGTTTGTACACCCTCTGTCAGCAGACAGTGTTTTTTAAAGTTTATTTTTAGTGTTTTCCTTCACCCTGCTTCAGTGTGTGTGTGTGTGTGTGTGTGTGTGTGTGTGTGTGTGTGTTCTCAGATGCTCTCAGGCAGTAGTGTTAGGTAAACATGCCCGCAGCTCTCAATTCAATTTAAGGGCTTTATTGGCATGGGAAACGTATGTTAACATTGTCAAAGCAAGTGAAGTAGATAGTAAACAAAAGTGAAATAAACAATAAAAATTAACAGTAAACATTACACTCAGAAGTTCCAAAAGAATAAAGACATTTCAAATGTCATATTATGTATATATACAGTACATCTCTCTGTGTACCTGTCTGTCAGCCAGTCTGTTTTAGAATAAAGTATTTACACAACTGTGAGTCAATCTAGTTTACAGAGCTCTTCACATGGAGTTTTGTCTACTTAGAAAATAATGGTAGACCCAGACACATCTAAAACCCAAGATGTGTTCACACACAGCAAGCGGGCAAACAGCTTCCAAGCTGACGCCTGGCTGATCCGGTGATATGATCCGGTTGGAGGTGACGGTTATAACACGGAGATGGCATGGCAGTGTGTGTTTCTGTGTGTGTGTGTGGGTGTGTGTGTGGCAGCATAACTCCTGTCTCCATATGGCTAACCCATCTGCCCTCCTTCCACCTGGATGGAACCAGAACCACTAAGCCAGGCAGTAGGAAGGCAGCCAAGAGGAACCAGAACCACTAAGCCAGGCAGTAGGAAGGCAGCCAAGAGGAACCAGAACCACTAAGCCAGGCAGTAGGAAGGCAGCCAAGAGGAACCAGAACCACTAAGCCAGGCAGTAGGAAGGCAGCCAAGAGGAACCAGAACCACTAAGCCAGGCAGTAGGAAGGCAGCCAAGAGGAACCAGAACCACTAAGCCAGGCAGTAGGAAGGCAGCCAAGAGGAACCAGAACCACTAAGCCAGGCAGTAGGAAGGCAGCCAAGAGTGTTGTGGAAAATAACCACTATACTTTATTAAAAATCAAAGGTCTTACAGAGTTTTTGTTGCATCAAGAATTACTTTATTTTTAATTCAACAAAGCCAGGTCAATCTGCAGATTGGAACCCCCTCTTACTCTCTCCCTCCATCTTATATAGTCCCCTCTTCAGTTTCCTGCTCCACCCACTTCCTTTGTCTCTGAGGGCGGCTAAACTCATTTACATTTACGTCATTTAGCAGACGCTCTTATCCAGAGCGACTTACAGTTAGTGAATACATTTTTTTAATTTATTTTTTTATACTGGCCCCCCGTGGGAATCGAACCCACAACCCTGGCGTTGCAAACGCCATGCTCTATCAACTGAGCTACATCCCTGCCGGCCATTCCCTCCCCTACCCTGGGCCAATTGTGCGCCGCCCATGAGTCTCCCGGTCGCGGCCGGCTGCGACAGAGCCTGGATTCGAACCAGGATCTCTAGTGGCACAGTTAGCACTGCGATGCAGTGCCTTAGACCACTGCGCCACTCAGGAGAGTGAAACTCGACTTTCATTATGCACATAGTACTCCAACCAATCACTCACTCCCCTGTCTTGCACACACACTCATGTTTAGTTTAACCATGACAAGGCCCTAAATCCTTGAAACATGCACAAACCCCACACACACAGTAAAATGACCCAATTCAATTCCTGGCCCAGTAACAAAGAAATCTAACTCTATGCTCTTGATTAACCCAGTTCTACCTCATAGTCCATTAAACTCTACAGTTCATTAATAATAATTCACCACACGGGGAACCAGAACCACTAAGCCAGGCAGTAGGAAGGCAGCCAAGAGGAACCAGAACCACTAAGCCAGGCAGTAGGAAGGGAGCCAAGAAGAACCAGAGCCAGGGAGCCAGGCAGCAGGAAGGGAGCCAAGAGGAACCAGAGCCAGGGAGCCAGGCAGTAGGAAGGGAGCCAAGAGGAACCAGAGCCAGGGAGCCAGGCTGCAGGAAGGGAGCCAAGAGGCTGACTAAAGTGGCTCTATTTGGGCAGGATGTTGAGACTGGGATTCTGGGATCGGTTCTCTCCTAGATGCTGCTGCCGCAGAAAAATCTGTTTGTGCATGTTTGTTTGTAGGAGGGAGTTTATGCTGAGTTGTCTTTGTAGAGAACACCATATGTCTGGCTCTCACGGTTGTGCCACCCCCTGCCCTGCCCCCACCTGCACCACCCTGCACTGCCTGTCTCAATAGAAGATGGATGTTATGATAGGGAATGTGAATTAAAGCGTCCATGTTTGGGCACTCCTCTCCTTTGCATAGAAATATGATTAACAGAATGTATAGACATGGTTGTCTCTCCCTTGTGATACTTCATGGGTGCACCGTAATGGTGTCTGTCTGGATTGTGTACATCTATGTGCTGTTAGTACTCAGATCACTTAGAAAGGTTGTGGTGATCAGCATCACAGAATGTAACATTCCAAAAACAGCCCTTCCTGGATGGTGGATTGGCTGGCTTACAAAGAACCAGTCGTCTCATTGGGGATGCTCATTGGATTCCCTCTCTGTGCCCAGGACATCCCAGAATACCCAGTCCCTAAGGCTGTGCTGGGGCCAGGGCTGGTGTGGGGGATGGGGTTTGATGGAGATGTGGTGGTGAGGGTGTGAAGAAGGGAGGGGAGAGAGGGGGGTGAAGCTGGTAGCCTTTGAATGAGGAGGATGGAGGTTTGAATGTAGGCTTGGAGGGGAGGGTAGTGGTGGTGAGGGGGGTTGAGGAGTAGGGGGATCCTTTGTGGCCTTTAGCCAACCCCCTTCATTCTAATGCTACACACACACAGGAAGAATCCTTGGAACTCCTAAGCCTGAATGAAAGGGGTGCTGCCCCCCTACTCTATATTCATTCATCCGAGATAC
Source organism: Coregonus lavaretus (assembly GCF_964263955.1). Lineage (NCBI taxonomy): Eukaryota > Metazoa > Chordata > Actinopteri > Salmoniformes > Salmonidae > Coregonus > Coregonus lavaretus. The sequence continues at coordinate 7,963,709 of NC_140000.1, forward strand.
GGTCTCCCCCAGCAACCAGGGACACGCCCTGTTCTTTTGTCCAAGGATATCTGAGGCCCATCTGTGTGAGACCCCTAATCCTACTCACGACACACACACCCCGTGGAGTGTGTGTGTGTTTGTAGGCGGTTGTCCCCCCAAAAAACTGCTATCCTACCTCACCAGAAAGGGATTAATCAGGAAACAAAGACAATTGGACAAGAGAACATTATACAGCATTCATTTTAGATTAATGTTTTTGTTAAACAAAGTCCAAACAATAACCAGCATATTCATGTGTACAAAACATTATTCAACATAGCTCACATATTCCGAAATGAAACAACATATTAATGTATACACATGCATTCATGAATCAGAATAATAACTAACAGACATGATACAGATTGATCTGTCAGTTCTGTTCTGTATAGAAATCTACCATCACATTGACATGAACGGCAACATTTAGGTTTGCGATCCACCACTAATCACATTGGCAACATGAAAGAGTGAGATGACACAGAATACTGGTTGGTGTGAAGAGTGACTGTGGGATGATGAGAGATGGTGTCTGTCTGTCCTTAGGGGGTCCCAGGACGTGACACTCACATCAAAGACTTTGTAACACAATGGAGAGAGCTCACTCATCAAAGACTGTGTATAATGATAAAGATAGCTCTCTGGTTGTTTCTGCCTGCACTGATGTGGAGAAAGCTGTTCTCTATGGACAAAAGTTGAGTGGGTTTAGGCCTCCCTGCGTGTGAGTGCTCCCAAGAGGTCTGGACCTTTATGGCAGACCTTTATAGCATGGTTGCTGGTTCAAGTCCATTCTCAAGGCACATGTTAGCACTGGTTTTAAATAGTACTGGTGTAGTGTTTGTTCATACTGTTATTACACAGTGTTCTATTCAGGCCCAGTCCCTAAAGGAAACACCACGTTATCAGTGGCAGGGACTAACTCCCTCAGGTTGGAAGAAACCCACTCAACTCCTCATTGTCTTTGCTACCAGAATGTTAACTAAGCTCTCGTTTCTGCTCTTCATGCTGCTTCAGTACTTACCAGAACAATATGTCTGTCTTGGTTCAGAAGAGTAGAGGCAGGGTTACCAGAACAATATGTCTGTCTTGGTTCAGAAGAGTGGAGCCAGGGTTACCAGAACAATATGTCTGTCTTGGTTCAGAAGAGTGTAGCCAGGGAACAGTTCTTAGGGTACCTTGCGGTGTCAGAAATCCGTTGGTCTCCTCAGCCTTCGGTGACAGCTAGCCTCTCGGCGGGTTGCTAACGCTCGCGGTTCACTGTGTCTGTCGCGTCTGTCACCCCAAGATGTGACAGCGACTCCCTGGGGTCAGACGGGGCTGTGTGTGTGTGTGTGTGTGTGTGTCAAAGACGAGGCAGCATGCTGTCATCACCAGCTCTGAATCAATGAATAATAACAAAGTGCTGAATCATCAGCGGACCTGGAGAGAAAAACTGAAAATTTTAAAAGTGCTGTCAGGTTTTACTAAGCCCTATATTTCCATGTACTGTATCACTGACTGCAACCCTCCAACCAACAACACTGCTCCCTAGAATTTGTACGAATCATAGCCTATTAGACTGTAAATAATGTTTCTGATAAATGCTTTTAGATTCACGTTCTATTCCTGAAGGCCACAAAGTGCCTAATTTCCATCCCTGTCTTTCAATTAGCAACTAATACATACAGACCTCAATAGTTTAGATTGGCTTTCTCTCCTTGTCTCATTTCCTACATTTCCACTGATCAATATGAAAATGTATAAGAGCATCTGCTAAATGACTAAAATGTAAATCTGAAAGAACTGGACAGGTGAAAAGCCCATTGGGTGGGTTACAGGGACCTATCCAGCCTATAACATATCAGTGCAGATCAAGGCGAGGCTACGAGGAGACTATTCGTTACACTATTGGGATGTCCTGCTGGGAAGCCAGGTGAACAGACCTTATAGCCCATTAATCACTACTCTGACTGATCAATAAAGTGCCAAAGTGGAGCAATAACCAGCTGACACAGCACTAACCCTGAGGACCGGAAACAACCCATTACCCTGCTGCTTGTAATCCAATCTGCCTGAAAGATAAACCCAGCTCCATCTCAACCAGCCCTCTCGGTCTCTCAGATTCTCAGCCTTTTGGCTGAACAGGTTCACCCAGTTCAAATCACAGCACGCCAGGCCAGCTGGCTAAATGACTCCAAACAGGTGATGACTCCAAACAGGCAATTCATTTTAGTGTGGCCTTTCTCTAGCCCTGTTAATCATGTTAAGTACTTAGTAACGGTAAATACATCTCTGGTGGTACTGTGACACCAGTATTAGTCATCGTCAGCCGTGGCGAGGAACACTGATACAGTTTAATTAGATTAAAGTTTTATAGAGAAAAAGGTCCGGTGAACAAATATATTTTACATAGAGATAAGACCATTAGACTGTACATACAGTACTGCAACAGAGAGAGCATGTCGGATACGTTACAGCTGATACAAAGGGTATTTAAGATGAAGTCAACACATGAGTTAGAGGACAGTTTGGTATATAAGAAACTAGTGTTTAGGGTAGAATGCAACATAAATCACATAATCCTCTTTAGATTGTAGAATCATAAAAAGCCCAGTGCATTGTCAGTGTTCTACCATTTTAGAGCCAGCATAGCCAATGGAATGTGATGTTACAGTGTAGTGTACCCACCCTTCCCCTTCATGTGAAATCAATGACAGTAGTGGATGAATGAAGCGGAAACAAGAGTAGCTCGATGTTAGCTTACACAGCTCAGTGTAGACTCTTACAATGTAACAAAAAGAACAGACGACAGATGATGGCACTGTACCGGAGCTAAAATAAGATTTTCATTTTGACATTCCTATGGTCTGAGTAGCAGTCAGGGGCACAGAGCAGCAGTATGTGTTCTGGTCCAATCATATCGCCCAGGCACTCTAACAGAGGACTGAGTTCAACAACTACCTTCATGATATAGCACTTTGTGACATGTAAAAAGGGCTTTATACATTTGATTGATATACAGTGGCATCATGATATGTGAATTAGATAAAAAATTATCTAATTTATGTCTACATATAAAAAGTAATGGCCTTAGAGCCGCTGCTGTACTGTTGATGGGTAAACAGGATGTGAGTCATTTGGACATTCCCATGTCATCTCACGTTACAGCATATTATAATATCTCCAAAGCCCAAAAACAACAGCATGTGTATAAAACTAGCATACAAAAGTATTCTCAGCATTAGTACAACAAACACAGGATAACTAAGCAACGTAATATGGCTGTTCTGAACAAGCCACTGCAGTAATGTGCTGCTTCACAGACCAACAATATGAACAACACTCATTAAACAACACCGGCACAACATAAAGACATCAGCACATTAGTCAGTTAGTGTCTCTTTTACCTCCTACATCAACTTACCTTATGGTTAAAGTTAAGTTTTGTTCATTTCTTAGTGGTTTAAATATTAGTGAACTCCGTATACAGTGTAGAAGCAGGTTTCAAGCAGATTTACATTGAGAAGAGATGTACAAATAGGTGTGATTAGAAAATATTGTTTTCAATCAAAATGTAATAGTGAATTCAGACTTCATTATGGGGCATCTCTGGTGTCCTTTAACCAGACGTGGAGCCTGAATACAAACCATAATACTAAACTGTGTCTAGCAGTGCAGTGATGGTTGAGTGACAGAGTAGAGTTGTATTTCTAGTGCAGACTGACCAACAGTCATATCCTTCATTCTTATTGCACTGACTGTACACACCCTTTACAGGGGCCAGGACAGCTAAACGGAACCAGGACTCAGTGTTCTCGCATCAGCCCTCTCTCCCTCCCTCAGAGGCCTTGTGTTAGAACAGGGATGTCTATCTCTATGCCAGACATGCGTGAGCGTGTTGAGTAGCGGTGGCCTACGTAGCTGGGGGCGTAGCCCACCTGAGAGGGGGCATAACTCTGGGACGGGGTGTAGCTGTAAGCCTGGTTCACCCCCATCTCTGACCCATACCCACCCGGGGCTGACATCTGGGACAAATAGACCTGCTGGGGCTGCAGGGCAGGGGGGGCTACGCTCTGAGGGTAGCCCTGGGAGGGCGCGTAGGGCTGGGCATCCATCACAGTGGGGGCATATCCCTGTGGAGGGAAGGTCTGAGGGGGGCCGTAGACGGGGGAGGGGGGGTACCCGTTGGCAGTGAGGGGCTGGGTGGAGAGGGAGTTGGGGATGGTGGGTAGAGGCAGCCAGAAGGGAGAGGGCAGCTTCTTACACATGCAGTACCACATGAACATCAGCAGGGCGGCGAGCATGAGGCCGCCGGAACAGCCGATGGCCACGTAGACCGCGAACCCGTCGGAGAAGATGCGGTCGAACTTGATGTTCATCTCCTTGGTCCGGAACAAGAACCACACGGATGGCGCCAGGGCGATGGCCCCGCCCAGGAACAGGAACATCCCGGCCACTAGGTGGCAGCCTGCGCTGTTGACCAGACAGCGGGTACTCTTGATGTCTGTCTCAGGCTTATCAGAGCAGCAGCAGGTCTTAGACATGCCTGCCATACACAGCACCAGGGCCAGGGAGCCAAACAGTAGCCCAGTCGGCAGGCAGAACTGGAGCAGTCTCAGGTCCAACTGGTCCACTTTAGAATACCACTGTGGGGAGAAGGAAGGAATAAATGATAAATAATTTATGCAAATCTCAAATGGCACCCTGTTTCCTGTATAGTGCACTATATGGGGGGAATATGGGATACTGTATGTCCTTATGACTGTGCAATCATTACATGTGCGATCATCAGACCCATACCTCTGAGTCGTAGTAGTAGCAGCCAGAGTAGCCATCTTGTTTCACACACTTTGCCCACAGGCCGTCGTAGACGCTGATGTTCTTGGCATTTTTGTTGAAGGTGACAAGTTGTGTCACTCGCCACTGTGGGATCAGCGTCGCCACAGCGATGCCGCCCACGGAGATGAAGGCGATGATAAAGGAGAAGGCATTGGTGGCGTGGATGTCCCGGCACGACATAGCCACCGCAGACAGGAAGTGATGTCAACAGAGGACTTCCTATTCTTTTGGATAAAGAGAGAAAGGGAAAATGAAAAAGGGCCTGTTTAGTTCTGAATATAAATATGTGACAGAGTATTTCCTATTCTGCATGGTAGGGAGCCCTTTCTGCTTGACAACAATCCACAGCATTACACTGTACTCTTGAAACCAGCATTGAAGTTTATGCCAATGGGGGGGTGACCCAGCTACGGGCAAACCCCTCATATGTTCCTATTCACTAACACAGCTGACCTAGAATCTGCATGTGACTGAAAACAATGCTCTCATTTCATTGGAACTCAGACACTTACAAACTAAGCCTATTAGGCAAGTACTGTAGTACTACTCCACAATAGGGGCTGTCCAGAAAAAAACAATGGACAATAGACTAGTCTACTTTTACTACCGTACCATAATGCTTCTCAATCCATTAAACTCAATTGTCTCAAAGTACAACCAGTTATTTACCAATGTGTAACTGACTCTCTATGTTTACAGCGCTGGAATATAACGTTACTGTGTGGATGTTCTACTGAGCAGACTGGCATAACATGGCAGGCATCTATTAAGAATTCAGTAGTGACTGTGTGTGTGTGTAGTCAGTGCTCAGCTAGCTAGCATTAAATTAGCTAGTTAGCCTACTAACTTACTTGAGTTGTTCTCCCCGTATGCTTGTGAAGTTGTGGATATGTAATTTAGCTGTGATGTCTTCTACATGCAGTTGTTCAAACAATGTTGATACAAACTAGCTAATCATTAACCAGCTGACTAACTAGCTAGCTAATAATAATAAATTAGCATTAGCTAGAAACCTGTTGCGCCCTGCATTGTCGAAAAGATGGAACTAGCTAGCTAGCTAAACGCTAGAGCTCACAGAAGCTCAACTGACTATCAAAAAGAGAGGTCGAACTTCATACCTTTTGATTTCTGTAATTTTAACGCGTTTATTAGAGAGAAACCGCAGCTATTCCAGTTTGTTGTTGAGTTTTTCAGTTCCAGAGCAGTTCCCCGTCCGCAGCGCACTCGCTTCTTGCGCGTCCCCGTGGTTGGCAAGAGAACATGACGTCACCCGCGCGTTCATATTCACACTGTCTGATGACAGACAGCGCACTTGATTAAATTAATATGAATATACATGGTTGGATGATTATTAATTTTTTATAGAGAAAAAAATGAATGATAACCCTCCGCCTTTCTTTCTTATGTCTTGCAGGGTGACGTCCAGATCCACATGATCTATAAATCAGCAGGACAGGAGGCAGCAGCTTACTACCTTCCTAATGGTAAGATATCTGCTGTAAGAGTTATGAGGGGTGGATTGGAAGTAACATAAATTAACGAACTATTGGATAACGGATAAATAAATAAATAAATATTGCAAAACTGTTAGTTATGGCCACACAATCTGATTGGTTACCATGAGTTGCAGCTGAGCCAATATCCTGTATCAGAGCCTTAGGCCAATAGAAATGCATAAGCATTTACATTTACATTTAAGTCATTTAGCAGACGCTCTTATCCAGAGCGACTTACAGTTAGTGAGAGCGACTTACAGTTAGTGAGAGTGACTTACAGTTAAGCCTGACTAAACATAATATAGAACTGCATAGCTTGGTTACTGTTAGATGTGGAGCATGTTATAGGGAATGTTATAACCCTATACACTAACATACAATAATGCACTAACCCTCCTTTATTTGTTTTTTCCCCAGTTGACCTCCCAGAGCCTCCTTTCCCCAGCCCTCCATTTCCTGGGTCAAAGGTCGTCCACAGGAGGAAGAAGAGACAGGTGAGTGAGAACTATGGAAGGACCCAGGCTTTCCTCCTACTATCCTTATGGTCACAGTTATGGAGGAGTCATCATTTATAGTAACTGGGGGAGGAATGCAGAGAAAGGAGTCATCTTGAGTTCAGTTGTGTGTGTGTGTTTGAGAGTGTGTGTGTACTATGTAATCGTGCATGGTTATGTGTGTGTACTATATAATCGTGCATGGTTATGTGTGTGTGTGTGTGTGTATGTGTGTGTTGGACATAATTAAATAGTGCTATGCTTGATCTTCACGTTGTTGACTATGCATGCTGTATGTTAATTCACTGAGGTAGAAATGAAGGTGATTTCCTTGTCCCCCCTCTCGTCTTCTTCTTATAAAATATTCACCATGTGAGTGAAGGTTGTTCTCTGTGGCTCCTCATCCTCCACTGCCTGCAGACAGACTGGTGTGGATGTGTCTGCATCTCTCTCTCTCTCTCTCTCTCTCTCTCTCCTCTCTCTCTCTCTCTCTCTCTCTCTCTCTCTCTCTCTCTCTCTCTCTCTCTCACGCTCTCTATCTATCTATCTATCTATCTATCTATCTATCTATCTATCTATCTATCTATCTATCTATCTATCTATCTATCTATCTATCTATCTATCTATCTATCTATCTATCTATCTATCTATCTATCTATCTATCTATCTATCTCTGTTCTCCCGCTCCTTTTCTCTCTTCGTCCCCTGAGAGCTATGCTGACGTGGTTTACAGGAAAGCACAGACTGACCTGATGCGGTTGAAACATCCCGTCATCCCAGCATCATTCTTCCTGTTTCTATGATGTGTTTTGGTGGAAACAGTCATCATACATCATACAAATATGTTTTTACAGTAAGAGAGAGAGAGAGTTTTAATGTGTGTGTGTGTGTGTGTGTGTGTGTGTGTGTGCTAGATCCATTGAAGCTTACAGTCTGCTCTGTGTTGCTCTCGTAGGCCCCGTGGGTTGGAGGCAGTGTGGACGAGGAGACCAAGTACATTGAGCTGATGGTGATCAACGACCATCTGATGGTGAGAGCAGTCAGTCTGTGTGTGTGTGTGTTCTTTCTTTCACTGATGTTACCCACAATAAAGAAGCTAGGGGTTCAGGTATAAGGCTGACTCTCTCTCTCTCTCTCTCTCTCTCTCTCTCTCTCTCTCTCTCTCTCTCTCTCTCTCTCTCTCTCTCTCTCTCTCTCTCTCTCTCTCTCTCTCTCCAGTATAAAAAGCATCGTCTCTCTGTTGGTCAGACAAATAACTACGCTAAGTCTGTGGTCAATATGGCTGATATGGTAAGTTACCTAAACATAATCTTTTTGGTATTGGATATTTTGTCAACTAGCAGTGACTATCTGGCCTCCATGAGCCTAGAGACAGTAGCATCATCTGGGCTTTAGAATCTCAACCGATCCAGGGCGGAATCTTCAGTGTCACCGTCTGCAACGACACCTGGTCTCCTCAGCCCTGTCTGTCTGCTGTGCTGCTGAAATTTGATAGGCCCGTTGCAGAGGAACAGGGTCACATTTGAAAGCTGATAGGCTGGTGGAAAAGGGTCATGTCTGTTTGCGTGCCCTTGAGATTTAGTGATGATATAAAAAGGATGCTATATAGGGAATGTGTTTGATAGATTTTTTGTTTTGTTTTAAGAATAGGATAGAACTGAAAGCGTCTCTGTCCGCTGTGCATTATTGACTTAATGGAATGTTCTTGGCTTACTGTGCAACCACAAGGCCTAAATACAGACAACAGTGATCCTTCATGTTCCCTCCCTCTCCTCTGTGCATCAGTCCATCCCTCGCTCCTCTCTGCGCACCTGAGCCTAAAAACAAACAACAAATCCTCTCCTTTCTCCCTCTCCATCTCTATACTGCTGGCATTCAGCTAAATCAATCAGTCTTTACAGGTGTCCTTTCCTCCCTCCCCTCACCGTCTCCACTGTTTATCTGGGCAGTCAACAGGTTGTTTAATAGATTTTCATCCCATTCAGACAAACATGTTCTCTCACTGTGCCGCTCGTCCCCACTGTGTCCTTGAAGAGACTATTAGCCTCTGTTGATTCTGTCTGGCCACGGAGCAGTGTTCTCATAGGCTGCTCAGATTAGAATCACAAACACTACCATTATTTGTTGTTGCCCCCCAGACAGAAGTATGTTGGAATGGATGTTGTCATTAGATCTCAGTCAGCTTTCAAGGTCATTAAGGTCATTTCAGTAGTTTTGGAGGAAATGTTTTGATGTCAGTCACTCTCAAGAGACAGGCAGCACCGTATTTCCTGCAGCTGTTCTGTCGGTCTGATTGGTGTTCTGATGTCACCCTTCCCTTCCCAGATCTTCAAGGAGCAGCTCAACACCCGCATCGTGCTGGTTGCCATGGAGACGTGGGCAGCCGACAACCGGTTCAACATCGACGATGACCCCATGGTGACCTTGAGGGAGTTCATGAAGTACAGACGAGACTTCATCAAAGAGAAGTGTGACTCGTGCATCTTTTCTCGTAAGTCTGTTTGTCTCTGTGTGGGGGTGGGGGAGAGCGGGTGGTATGGGTCTGTCTGTCTCTGTGTGTGTGGGGGGGGGGGGGAGAGGGGGTGGTATGAATCCTGTCTGTCTCTGTGTGGGGTGGGCGAGAGGGGGTGGTATGGATTCTGTCTGTCTCTGTGTGGGGTGGGCGAGAGGGGGTGGTATGGGTTCTGTCTGTCTCTGTGTGGGGTGGGCGAGAGGGGGGTGGTATGGTTCTGTCTGTCTCTGTGTGGGGTGGGCGAGAGGGGGTGGTATGGGTTCTGTCTGTCTCTGTGTGGGGTGGGCGAGAGGGGGTGGTATGGGTTCTGTCTGTCTCTGTGTGGGGTGGGCGAGAGGGGGTGGTATGGATTCTGTCTGTCTCTGTGTGGGGTGGGCGAGAGGGGGTGGTATGGGTTCTGTCTGTCTCTGTGTGGGGTGGGCGAGAGGGGGTGGTATGGGTTCTGTCTGTCTCTGTGTGGGGTGGGCGAGAGGGGGTGGTATGGGTTCTGTCTGTCTCTGTGTGGGGTGGGCGAGAGGGTGTGGTATTGGTTCTGTCTGTCTCTGTGTGGGTGGGCGAGAGGGGGTGGTATGGGTTCTGTATGGCTTTAGAGCAGCGTTTCCCAAAATAAGGGCTTTCTGATTAATTTTTGTCATTCAAACCATACTTCCTTCAGATTGAAGTACTGTCAGACTGATTTGTAATAGACTGTCATAGCCCCAAATGAAAAAGTAAACATTGGCTGTTGATGACATCCTTTTTTTATTTCTTTTTTTACATGGTGTGATATCAAAATGTGATATCACAATGAGGTGATGGGATAAAAAAGTCTGGGAACCCCTGGTTTAGACATTGAATCACTTCCTCTCTTTTTACCAGAGGGAACCGGTTCCATAGCAGCTGGGGAGGAGCTTCCTATATGGGAGGAGTCTGCTCTCTAACTAAAGGAGGTGGAGTCAATGAGGTAGGCCCCGCTTCAGGATGAAAATGGACCTTGATCAGCATCTCTTTTAAGTACAACTTAAGAACTTATTCTCTCTCTCTCTCTCTCTCTCCCTCACCCTTGCCCTCTCTCTCTCTCTCTCTCTCTCTCTCTCTCTCTCTCTCTCTCTCTCTCTCTCTCTCTCTCTCTCTCTCTCTCTCTCTCTCTCTCTCTCTCTTTTCTCCTCCCTTCCTCTGTCAGTATGGGAAGACAGATGAGATGGCTATAACCCTGGCCCAGTCTCTGGGACAAAACATCGGCATCTTCTCTGACAAGAAGAGGATCCTCAACGGTACGATCCTGTACACAGACACACACACACACACACACAAACTGGCCACACACACACCAACTGGCCACACAGATACATGTATGTTGTGTGTTCCACAGGCGAGTGCAAGTGTGACGACCGTTGGTCTGGCTGCATCATGGACGATGTTGGGTAAGTTTCCTCTAAAGTACTTTGTTTCCCTAACAACCCGTCCCACACTGCCACGGCAACATACCCCATCTGCGGCAATGCCGACATTCCAAACGTGTTTTCTCTCTGTGCGTCTCTGTGTCGCTGTGATGTCATAGTATGTTAGTCTCTTAGAGAAGAGGGTTGTCACCATCTGACCATGTTAGAAAGGATGGAAGTACTGCACTTTTAACCACTAACCCTAACTCACCATAACCTTACCCCTAACCCTAACTCTCACCTTTAAACCTAACCCTCAACTTTAAACCTAACCATAACCCTGAACCTAACCTTAACTCCAACTAAGAACAAATATCTCATATACTTATTCATCAGTTCTGATGATAATGTCACCTTTGTCCATCTTAGGAAGGCCAGATAGTGACTACCCAGAAAAGTAGTCTGTCTGACTTAGTTGCACATTTAGACAGGGAGAGATCATCTGAATCAGGAAAAATAATACATTCACAGTGATTCTCTTATTAGTGTTGACTCTGGGTAAATAATGTCTGGAGCAGTAGAAAATACTTTAGACTGAGTTGTAGTTCAGGAAATGTTCCACTCGATGGCAGTAGAGATTGTTGTTTACTCCATACATCAGTAACTTCAGGCACTGGACTGTTTGGCCAGGGATTCATATTAGTAATACTAGCTGTGAGTAATTGGTCATGTCCTGTACTGCCACGTAGAGTTCCACCAATCACATTCTATATTCTGAATCATATGTTATACCTCTCTCTGTTAACTGTGGAGCTCTTGTACTGCCTTGTCAGCCAAATGTTTACCGTTCAATGTGTGTTTCTGTGTGTACACGCTTGCTGCTTTGCAGCTTGTGTGTGTGTGAGTGTATCTATATGGATGCAACTGTGTGAGCGCTGTGTGTGTGTGTGTGTGTGTGTGTTAGTATGGAGGATATGTGTCTTTACCCCTCTTCTTTAATACCTCTTGCGTTTCCCCTCAATCCCAAATGGGACAGCAGGTGAGCAAAAGCTTGGCTGGAACGCTGCTCGTGCGGTTTGAACCAATCAGCTGCCTGGAGGGGTTGTCAGTCATCTCAACCTTTCCCATTCCATCCAATAGCATTACGGCCTCTGTGGCTCGATGTCCCGCCTTAGCTTCGTCTTCTTCTTCTTCTTCTTCTTCTTCTTCTTCAGATGATGCAGTATAATGAAATACAGCTCTGTGGTCTGATCTCAGCTGAATTTATTTATGTTCATTATGTGTATATTTTTCAGATATATGTTTCATATATATTTTTCATATATATTTTCAGTTTTGGGCTGATGTCACTCGCTGAGCACTTCTGCAACAACGGATTGTACTACTGTTATACTCATAGAGGGATCCCTTTTCCCCCGTAATGCTTTGACAATGAGCCCTACCCATCATGTCTTGTCCATCTAACCGATTGATACAGTCTGCAATGTCATTCCCGTACGAGACCAATATGACTTACAGTGAGGGAAAGAAGTATTTGATCCCCTGCTGATTTTGTACGTTTGCCCACTGACAAATAAATTATCAGTCTATAATTTTTATGGTAGGTTTATTTGAACAGTGAGAGACAGAATAACAACAAAAAAATCCAGAAAAACAAATGTCAAAAATGTTATAAATTGATTTGCATTTTAATGAGGGAAATAAGTATTTGACCCCCTCTCAATCAGAAAGATTTCTGGCTCCCAGGTGTCTTTTTTTTTTTTTTTTTGCCACCAAGTACTAAGTCATGTTTTGCAGAGGGGTCAAATACTTATTTCCCTCATTAAAATGCAAATCAATTTATAACATTTTTGACATGCGTTTTTCTGGATTTTTTTGTTGTTATTCTGTCTCTCTCTGTTCAAATAAACATACCATTAAAATTATAGACTGATCATTTCTTTGTCAGTGGGCAAATGTACAAAATCAGCAGGGGATCAAATACTTTTTTCCCTCACTGTATCTCCATTAATACTGTACCCAACAGCAGGATTCTATCTTTGATATTGTTACCTGACCTCAGCGACCTCTCCGTGGGGTCAGCATGTCAAAGGTCAGAAGTTATTATTTACCCTTTCCCCAGCACATGGCTCTTACCCAGACTCCCTCTCTCTGAGCAGAGGTCAATGGTATTTCAGACACTCGTATTCAATGAGCAAGCCTCAGTCACGCCCATTGATGTCTTGTCTCTTCTCAGCGCCTGTATGTCTGTTCCTATTAACTAATACTGACAATCTGCTGTGTGGGGGTTCTCTCTCCCTATCTGGGCTCCTTAATTAATGTGTGATCTATCTGGGTTCTATCTCTAGTTTGTGTGTGTGTGTGTGTGTGTGTGTGTTTCTGTGTGTGTGTGTATCTGTATTGCCAGTGATTAATTGGAGGTCTCTCTCTCTCTCTCTCTCTCTCTCTCTCTCTCTCTCTCTCTCTCTCTCTCTCTCTCCCTGTTATTGTGAGTCTTTGTTTCATTACTGAACCCTAATCAGTATGACTCTCACTTCTATTGTAAGTGCTACAATAATCCACAGTCAACTCAGCCCCTTCACTTCCACCATTTTCTTTCTCCGTGAAAGCTCCTGTTGGGCCCAGCATTTTCTGCATTGTGTTTGTAGCGCTAGCTCCCATTAGCCACTCTCTAGCATTACTACTCAAAGCAGATACATATTTGCTGTATAATTTAGCAAAAGTGCTATGGCGAGACAGGACAATAGCATCTGAGGCTAAGCCCTGATTGCAGGTTAACACTAACAATGACATACTAACAACAGAAAGACCCCTGATTGAGTGTCAATTGCTTACTAGCAAACCAGGTCCTATTGATTGCTTCAGGACAAAGGTGCTCTGCAGAAATGTATTCATTTCAAGTCAATCAATTTCTGCAACAAAAGACACCTTTGTCCTTAAACTATCAATGGGACCTGATTTCTGCCACCACGCATCACTGCTTGTGCATATGTTATGATTCACAACCAGAAGCAACGACAAGGACAATAACAACAACAACAACGTGATAAATAATATTTCCTCTACACCATCAGTCAATATTAATCTTGTATGCAAATGACATACCTCCACTATCCCTATTCTATTAACCTAACTTTGACTGTGGTCATCAACAGATAAAAGGTGTGTGTGTGTGTGTGTTATTCTATAAATGGTGGACTGTAAGGGATTGAACTGAAATGGAACCAACTCTTAGAATCAGTCAGAAATGTTAGTCAGTCTTGTTGAAAACGTTTTGTGGTAAATGTTTCCTCCCTGATCATATATGGTATACCGTAAGTATATACGACACTACTGGCCTTCTGTCTGTGAGGACAAAGCTAAAGCAAGACAGAGTGGCACAGCTGTGTGTGTCTCAGAGGGATGTGTATTGTTGATGCCGTGCTGCAGTTCTTTCCAGTGTAACTGCGTGACTCTGTGGTTGTGTTGAACAGCTTCTACCTGCCCAAGAGGTTCTCCAACTGCAACGTGGAGGAGTACCACAACTTCCTCAACAGTGGGGGGGGAGCCTGTCTCTTCAACAAACCCCTCAAGGTACACACACACGCACGCACACACACACAAAACACACAACTTCAAAATGCCGCTGGAGGTGATAATGAAGAAAAATAACTTTAAAATGTATAAAACACTTTTCTTAAATTTCACCCAAAGCGCTTAGATAAACCTAACCACTCTCTTTCTCTCTCTTCTCTCTCCTCTCTTGTACACTCCCCCTCTCTCTCTCTGTGACTCAAGCTGTTGGACCCTCCAGAGTGTGGGAATGGTTTGGTGGAGCCAGGGGAGGAGTGTGACTGTGGCAGCCCAGCGGTGAGTAGCTGAGAGTGGACAGACATCGGCCCTAGACACCTCTAGTCCTGGAGAATCTACAGGAAACCTTGATTCATATGTGTTTGTTTATATGTGTTTGTATTCCCTCATTAGGAGTGCGAGAGGGAGGGAGAGAAGTGCTGTCAGAAGTGTACACTCACACAAGGCTCAAAGTGTAGCGACGGACTCTGCTGTAACAACTGTCAGGTACAGGTCACTATGCATTGTCACAACACACACACACACGCATATATGCATGCATACACCTGCTGACATCATTTGACCTGTGTTGTGTGTGGGCAGATGGAGTTTATGGGCGTGGTGTGTAGGGAGGCTGTGAATGACTGTGATATTCCAGAGAACTGCACCGGTAACTCCAGCCAGTGTCCCCCAAACGTACACAAGATGGACGGCTACTCATGTGAAAAGGATCAGGTAAGAGATATCAAGAATAATCAGTGGACCAGTAACTGTGTGTGTCTGTGTTTGACGTGTACCATTTCTCTCTGTCCAGGGTCGTTGCTTCAACGGGAGGTGCAAGACCAAAGACAGACAGTGCAAGTACCTGTGGGGAGAGAGTGAGTAACAAAACAGTTTTTGATTAAATCATTGATGAAAAGTTTTTTATGTCAACCTCAATGACGCTCAAAGGAGGGTTTATTTAGGGTTGGTTGTGACATCATCCTTGTTGATTGTTTGATTTTGCAGAGGCGACCGCTGCTGAGAAGTTCTGTTATGAGAAGCTGAACATCGAGGGGACAGAGAAGGGGAACTGTGGGAAGGACAAAGAAACATGGGTCCAATGCAACAAGCAGTAAGGACACTTGTTTATGTCACAGTTCTGTAATGCTTGAATACAATGACATGCCATCGCACTGTACTTTTATCCTTGAACATAACACGTGTGTCCAGCAAAGTTTAGGTGAGTAATGAAACCTGAACTTAGAGAGAAGGTTCATCACTACTTCCTGTGTGTTTCAGAGACGTGCATTGTGGGTACCTGCTGTGTTCCAACATATCGCCGGCCCCCCGACTAGGAGAGTTGCAGGGGGGACTGACATCCTTCTCTGTCGCACAGCACAGCGCCTCGCTGGACTGCAGGTACGCACACACACACACCACTCAGCCCAGTGTGACACAGTCAGAAGTCATCAGACTCTAATTCAATCAGTTCATTATGGTTCTCCCTGGGTGGCTAAGGAATTACAGTCCATTCATAGATATTTACACACGCTGATTGCTAAAGCGACCTCCATATATTTACGTCACTAAACACAATTGCTATTTAGCGGAACACAGTTCCTATTAAGTAGACCCATTTATCTATAATTGTACTGTAATGATCATGACCACACAACACCACCAACCCACATATGCACCTTAGACCGCTGTGGCACTCGGGCTCCCGAGGTACTGCATCTCAGTGCTTGAGGCGTCACTACAGACCCCCTGGTTCGATTCCAGGCTGTATCACAACCGGCCATGATTGGGAGTCCCATAGGGCAGCCCACAATTGGCCCAGCGTCGTCCGGGTTTGGCCGGTGTAGGCCGTCATTGTAAATAACAATTTGTTCTTACATTTACATTTACATTTAAGTCATTTAGCAGACGCTCTTATCCAGAGCGACTTACACTTAACTGACTTGCCTAGTTAAATAAAGGTTAAATAAATACAAATAAAAAGTCAGACTCTCTCTGGGGAGGCAATTTGTCTCAACTGATGATTGATTAATTTAATTAATGTATTTAATAATTCTAGTAATAACTTATTAAATAATAGGATATAAGAAATGCCACAAATTAGAAGAAAAATAGAAAAAGGGGTTTAATTGTTTCTGGTAAAATAATGAAAGATCAGAAGGAAGAAAAAGTATTTGAAATTGTGGACGATGCAGGTGTCCAGAGCAAATACAGAATAATGCCTCTCTAGCTCTCTCTTTGTGAAATCAAAACAATTCAATACTTGATTTCTTGATTTATGTCCCTGTGTAACTTCTATCTGAATGGATCCTCTGTGTCTGTTGTGTTGTGTGTGTTGTGTGTCAGTGGGGGTCATGTGATGATAGACGGGGACAGTGACCTGGGCTATGTGGAGGATGGGACGGCCTGTGGGACAGAGAGGGTCTGCTTCAACCACAAGTGTCTGCCCCTTCAGGAGTTCAACTTCAGCACCTGCCCTGGGACCACCGAGAAGACCATCTGTTCTGGACACGGGGTACAGATACACACACACACACACACAAACACACACATGCATGCACACACACTTTCTCTCTCTCTCTCTCCAACCTTAATAACATATGTCTTGGTGTGTGTGTGCCTGCGTGCGTGCATACTTGTGTATGTGTGTGTTGCAGATTTGCAGTAACGAGCTGAAGTGTGTGTGTCACTTGGGTTGGGCTGGAGACGATTGTAACTCCACGTCTTCTCTCAGCTACCTGGTGGTTGGACCGACTGCCTCTGCATCAGGTACAAACAACTCCACACATCTCTATATCTCTCTCTCGCTCTATTTCACTCTTTCCCTCTCCCTCTATTTACACAAAGACTCTGTGAGAGGTTTTGGTTCGACATACACTACCAGTCAAAAGTTTGGACACACCTACTCATTCAAGGGTTTTTCTTTATTTTTACATTGTACAATAATAATGAAGACATCAAAACTATGAAATAACACATATGGATTCATGTAGTAACCAAAAAAGTGTTTAACAAAGTTCTTGAAATGTTCCGTATTGACAGACCTTCATGTCTTAAAGTAATGGTGGACTGTTGTTTCTCTTTGCTTATTTGAGCTGTTCTTGCCATAATATGGACTTGGTCTTTTACCAAATAGGGCTATCTTCTGTATACCCCCCTACCTTGTCACAACACAACTGATTGGCTCCAACGCATTAAGAAGGAAAGAAATTCCATGCATTGACTTTTAACAAGGCACACCTGTTAATTGAAATGCATTCCTGGTGACTACCTCATGAAGCTGGTTGAGAGAATGCCAAGAGTGTACAAAGCTGTCATCAAGGCAAAGGGAGGCTATTTGAAGAATCTCTCATATAAAATACATTTTGATTTGTTTAACACTTTTTTGGTTACTACATGATTCCATATCTGTTATTTCATAGTTTTAATGTCTTCACTATTATTCTACAATGTAGAAAATAGTAGAAAATAAAGAAAAACCCTTGAATGAGTAGGTGTGTCCAAATGTTTGACTGATACTGCACGTATTTAAGACTTTATTTTCATTATAAATCATTGGTTCATTCATTGTTTAGTTTAGTTATTTTGCATATAATCATTATTTTTGGCCTTTACGTTTGATTCATCTTTGTACTTTTATTTAGCCAGCTGCATTAGTATCTGTTCACAAAACCAACCAGGCACATCTTTCTTTTTGTTTGTTGTTTATTTTCACACTCATTCTTTGTCGACAGGCTCATGTCATTGATGGAGTGACGCTGAGGTCAGATCTGAGTTCCTCTTCATTGTGTTTGTCCCGTCTGTGATGTAATTTCCTCTTCCTCCTCCTCTCACCCCTTCCCAGTCTCTCCAGCCTATAGTCAGTCATGTTTTTGAACCCTTCTACGTCCCCCTCAAAAACACACACATCAATGTTTGTGATCTGTTTCCTCCCCCCTCTTTCCTTTCAGACCTCTTCCCTCTGAGTGTGCTGTGTTTTAGTGTACTATTGAAGTGTGGTATACACACCTGATCACTTCAAAGTGTGTTTTTCCTACAGATTCATCTGGAAACAACTATAATACAGTTTGTTTATAAAGTGCTCTCTCTCTCTCTCTCTCTCTCTCTCTCTGTCTCTCTCTATCTGTCTCTCTCTCTTTCTCTCTCTGTCTCTCTCTCTCTCTCTCTCTCTCTTTCTCTCTCTCTCTCTGTCTCTCTCTCTCTCTCTCTCTCTTTCTCTCTCTCTCTCTGTCTCTCTCTCTCTCTCTCAGGTATCACCAGTACTAACATCATCATCGGGGCCATCGCTGGCTCCATCCTATTCCTGGCTCTCATCCTGGCCGTCACCGCCTGGGGATACAAGTGAGTAGAGCTGGACCACAGCTCTAGACCTGGGATAGCTGACTAGTTAGGATTAGGAACTGCTTTGGGATCATGTCATTGGTCAGTGTGTCTGACGTGACTCTGTCTGTCTGTCCTTCTTCACTAACAGGAGCTACAGACAGCGGTGCTACGTTGAGTCAGAGGTTCACAGAAGATTCTGCCGGTTTGTCATCCTTATTCTTTCAGGTTTACATTTTAGTCGTTTAGCAGCGCAACGTACAATTCCACGTTTTCTATGACATTCATTCGTTTTTGTTCTATTCATTTGTTGGTCAATTTGTTGATGTGTTTGTGACATCACATCTATGTCACGACAGTGTTCAGATGTCTAATGTTTGTTGGCGTTTCTCAGGCAAATGCCTCCGGGTGACTATGTGAAGAAGCCTGGGGATGCAGACTCGTTCTACAGTGACCTGGCCCCTGGGGTCAGCACCAACTCAGGCTGTAGCTCCAAGAAGAGGTCTGGCTGTCTGTCTAACCTGCAGATATACACGCTCTCTTTCACCCCCTCCATCGCCTCCATCTCACAAAACATCTCTCTTTTCGCATTCAGGTGTGACATCATCTCACTGCCATCGCAAACGTCTCCTTGTGTGTGGGTCTCTGTGGTGGGGGGGTTCTTGTTGTGTGTATGTCGAGGTTGTCTTGTTCGCAATATGTGTAGGTGGTTGTGTAGTGTTGGTTGCAATATGCCTCTTTCTGCACATTCTTCTTGTCACGTTGTCATGGTATCACTCCCTATTGTCATGATATCACTCCCTGTTGTCATGGTATCGCTGTCTGTCATCATGCTATCGTTCACAGTCGTCATGGTGTGGTTGTCTGTTCTTATGGAATGTACCATCAGTCTCTCCTCCACCTACTATGAGCTGTCTGTCTATTCTCTACTGTAGACAAAATAATATAATAATAATATTATAATAATATTATAATAATATCTACCATTTAGGAGACGCTTTTATCCAAAGTAACTTACAGTCATGCGTACGTACATTTGACTTATGGGTGGTCCTGGGAATCAAACCCACTAAACAGATCAGGTTGGGGATCAGGTTGTTATTAATGATGATTGTGTAGATAATGGTTATCTCTGTTTCTGGCCCTTCTGCCTGCGTTTGTGTTTGTGTGTGTGTGTGTGTGTGTGTGTGTGTGTGTGTGTGTGTGTGTGTGTGTGTGTGTGTGTGTGAAGGTCTAATGGTCTGTCCCACTCGTGGAGCGAGCGAATCCCTGACGCCAAACACATCTCTGACATTTGTGAGAACGGACGACCCAGGAGCAACTCATGGCAAGGTAAATACACACACACACACACACACAGTTATATTTCCCTGTGCTAACCGTGTGTTACTGTGTCCTTTCTCTGTAGGAAATCTGAGTGGAAATCGCAAGAAGTCGAAAGGGAAGAAGTTCCGTCCTCGTTCCAACTCTACAGAGTAAGTCACCATGTTCCTGGATGGGCTTCCACATGGCTCAGGGATTGTATTTACACCCATCCAGTCACTATAGAAGTCAGCTCCAATAGCAGCAAGCCAAGAGGATCTGTATGGTGAAATAGACTAATACAAATTGTGGGATCCAGCATTTTATAAGAAAGTGTATTAATGAGTTACATTGACTATTACCAGAGTTTGGAACCTTAGAGACGCCATGGTTCTAGAATGTTGTACTGCGCTGTTCTAGAAAGAGAAATGGCATTGTAGAATGCATGTGGGACCTAATGGCAGTCACTATGGCCATGCTTGAGCGGACCAATGCTATTCGTTCTTTATCTAGGGGTTAGTGTTATGGGTGAGGGTAAATGTAAAGGTTAGTGTTAAGGTCAGGGCTATTGGTTATAAAGATTCAATTTGTGAAACATACTTCTGTCCTTTCTAGCAACTTCTGTACTTTCTAGCATGGCCACTCAAAAACAACCCTAACTGCACATGCTCCTCGTAAATGAACACAATTAACGCCTTGTTGACCTCTCAGACTTGTTGACCTCTCAGCCTGTTGTTGTTGTTAGTTTTTTAAATTTTCTGGTCTTGGCACCTGAGGTCATTTGCAGAGCAACTGTTCTTGTTTGAAAGCATGGGAGTGAATGAGGAGAATTTAACTGCTTGGACCGATTTGTGACACCCGGCCAAAATGCAAATGACCATGTTACTAAAACACAACATTCATCTAGTCAAGTTCTTCACAGTCCCATCTTGTCTTCCTCTCACTTGCATCTTGGTGGAGTGTGTTCAGAATGTCTTTGCTCTGCTCTCCTAAAGTATCTCCTCTTCCTCCCTCGTCCTCTTCCTCCCTCTTCCTCATCTCCATCCTCCTCCCTCTCGTCCTCTTTTTCCTCCTGTTTCCTCTTCTCCTCTCCTCCTCTCTTCTCGGTGTGTCTATCACTCCCCACTCCTGCAGGTATTTAACACCTCGCTTCCAAACAGAGCATTATGATGTAACTAAGTGGGTAGAAGATGTGAATAAAAACAGTGAAGGACCCTACCTTAGGTATTACTTCAGATCATCTCCTATTCCCCCCTCTTTTAACTCCCCTTTGGTTTGGGTTCAATTTGGCCAGGGGAGGTAGGGAAGGATTATACCAGAGGTTCCCAAATGGGGCTCAGTTCTCTTTGTCACAGATAAAGAGCAGATTGATTGGTAGTTCTGGTGATGATGTCAGAGCTCTGATTGACAGCTCTCGGCCCTCTTGTGTCTTTGGACTCCCATGAATCATTGCTTTTTGCATAGGATGGTTCCTTCTAGGATTTAGGATGGTTGGATGTATCAATAGCTGCTGAACTTTTATTTACAACAGTTTTACATTTAGTTGAGTATTGAGTAACATAATTGTTTTGCTTTATTTGTAATGACATCAAAATGGAAGTAATTATCAGAAATCATCTCTATTTCTAGTCTATTTCCTTATTTCCCTCCGTTGCTCTTGCCATGTTCTCTCTTTATCTCTGCATGTTCAGTGATGTGTTGGCTCTGATGTCATCATTGTGCTACACACATGTCTAAGTCTGAGTCCCCTACTGAGTGTCTCTGTGCTCACCAGCCTGGTCGCTTCATATTTACCCACCATGACACCATCTCCACTACATCTCTACTGGTCCTGGACCAGTCCAGATACACCCCAACACAGGCACAGGTCTAGTCAAACTAACTGTACTCAGTGGGTGACTGACTGACCTGCCCACTCCCACTCCCAGCCACAGCACAGCTGGCCCTGTTGCATTGCCTGATGATGTTGCAGCGGTTGATGATGTCATAGGCAGGTTGATGAGAGGTAGAGGTGACTGTTCCCAGACCAGGGCTGTTCAGACTGGCCTACTCTGGCACAGGCAGATGCTTCCCCTAACCACAGCTCTAGGGTCAGATTACTGTACCCCCCAATCTGAACGTTAACCGTTAGGGTCATGAAAAAATGTATTGCCTCAGTGTTTAGGGGCAACTTCTGCCTATTCCGGACAGATCAGTAAGAGTGATGATGTCACCGTCTATAGTGACGTAATTTCCTGTCTCTTCCAGGACCCTGTCCCCGGCGAAGTCGCCCACCTCCTCCACGGGATCCATTGCGTCCAGCCGGAGGTACCCTTACCCCATGCCCCCCCTCCCCGATGACCAGAGGAAGGCCAACAGGCAGAGTGCCAGGGTAAACTACTATAATAACACAGTATATATCACATACTGTACGAACATCTCATACGTAACATATACTGCACATAACATCTCATACGTAACATATACTGCACATAACATCTCAGCCGTAACATACTGTATACTGCACATAACATCTCAGACGTAACATATACTGCACAAAACATCCCAGAAAGTAGGTAAATACAATAGTAGTCCATGACGTGTGTACTATAAATACCCCTATTGCATTGTGGGGTTAACTGCAGTTAAGGTACTGAAGCCATTATCTAATTATAGTCTTCATCTCTCTCATCTCTTCATCTCCTTTCTCTTCCTGCAGCTGTGGGAGACTTCAATATAACACTCCTGTTATCTACTCAGCAAAACTACTTAAGAACTACATTTTCGTCCACTTTTCTACAAATGAAAAAAAAACAAGGCAAAAACAAAATTGAAACAAAATGACAAAAAAAGCACCTTGTATGAAGAGAAGAGGAGGAAGATGAAGAGGAGGAGTGTATGCGAGGTCCTCCAGACCTGACCTGCTCAGTAGGGGACGCTACAGGGGCCAGCTGTCATTCCTACACTGACAAGCGTAGACAGAACGAGGAAAGACGAGATTTCTCTTTCAGATCAGCTGGAGATCCATCAGAGATCAGCTCATCACTCGTTGGTGGGGAAAAAGCAAAACTGTTGTCATGGTAATGGTGCAGACAGAGAGGAGAGGCCTCGTTGGGGATGTCTCCCCCACTCCCAACACCCCAACATCCCCCCAGCTCCCACCACACTCTCCTAGCTCCTCCCTCAAACTGTCCCACCTTACCTTACTCACCTCTCCTCTCCATGTCCCTGATAACAATCCTCGCCCCCCCAACCCCCCTCTAGCCCTGCCCCCATGTAAACGCTCTCCTCTGATTGGTGCTCCTCTTTGTTGAGGGGCGCGGACAGCTATCATATCGCCAGATTTCTTTACCATTTTGAAGCACGCTGTTGAATTACTGTAGAAAACGCCAACACTTTATGCATGAGAACCCCCTGTTAATCAACTCTTCCTAGTGTCATAAAGAAGAAGAAGTCTGGGACGGACAGCATGCGGGGGATGGTGATGTCATACGTACTGTAGGCCTTTAAGCTTTCTTTACATTATAGGCTTCTTTTATCTCGATGATCAGCGACTCATTCAGTACTGTACCACACATTATACTAGCCAACAGCCCCTGACATGGACCCTAGACCCTAGACCCTTCACCCTTGATCCTTGACCCTAGACCCTTGACCCTAGAACCTAGACACTAGACCCTAGGTCCTAGACGCTAGCCCCTAGCCCCTAGACACTAGCCCCTAGACCCTAGCCACTCCCTGTTCTTTCTTTCTCCCTGTCAGGTTTTCCTGAAGGATTTGGTTATTGTCGTAAATATGTACAGCTTAAAGACAGAGTAATGTGTGTTTTTCTTTTTTACTGACTGAGAGGTGAAAGATTAAGGGATACTCCCTCTCTCCTCCTCCTGCCGTGGTTTGTGTTATAGACAGACGTGGTCTCTGTAGGTCTTTGTAGAGACCCCGCACTCGTTTTTTTCTGTCTGTTTCTCTCTTTTCATTTCTCGCTGAACTCTCTCTCTTCTCTCCCATGTGGCTGTGTGAACACACCAGCTTTCTTTTTCTTCCACAGCAGAATGTACAAACAGTGTTCTATCTTTCCGCTCTGTGTCAATGTCATCCCTTTCTCTGAGTAATGCACACTCAGTCACAGCCCGTCATATTTAAGACAGTAAACTTAAGAATGTCATTGATTTATAACATTAGCTGAGAATTTGATCAGTTTGGATATTGATAATGATGAATATGATTTGAAGTAAGATAGTCCCATGAGCCCTTCCTTGCTAAAGAGGGGAGAGAACAAGTGTTTTTGTGTAGTTTTAGATGTGATATACATGACTTTTCAAAGTGTTCATTTGGTCATGGTGGTTTAGAGAAGTTGGAGAAATGTCCTGTGACCTTAAGCAGTGCATTCTCATTCCTAGCTATGGTCTGTGTGTACAGCAGGGGCGGACTGGCCATCTGGCATTTCAGACAAATGCCAGATGAGCTGGTCCATTTTTAGCATAGTGGGCCTGTCTTACTTTGATTTTTTTGGACAAAATGATCATTATCTGGCCAATAATGGGGTCCTCAATTAATAAAATGGGCCGTGTGGGGGCCTCGAGGAAAGAAATGGGCCAGTGTGTTTAAAATGCTAGGGCCGATTTCTGGTCCCAGTCCGCCCCGGTGTACAGTATGAGACCAGACATAACAAATAGATACAACTGGAACCGACAACGCCACTGAGATCCAATTGGATGATGGTTTGTGTCAGACGAACTTGAGAAACTGGGAATTGTTGGATAAAATGATTCAAATGTGCATTTTTACTTTTGTTTTGTTTTCTACTGCAAGTTTGCCCTGCTGTCTGTTAATGATGACACGTCCTGTACAGTGCTTGCTGTTTGAGATTTATAAGACCAACAGAATGACAGTGGATCTACTAGCTAGCACACTATTGCTGTTCTCTAGTAATCTGTCTGTGAAGCTGTAATACGAAATAAGCATGTCATTGAAATACTTTTTCCTTGATTGCCAATTGCTGTTATCTTCTTGGATTTTCATACCACAAACCCCATTCCAGTAGTGAACAGGTTTTCAACATAATCAACCAGGTCTCAAACATTTTTATGAATGTCCCGAGGAATCTAGTGGTTTAAATGTGGCTTAAGATTCAGGTTCAGGTTCTTACCTACTCAGAGTAGGATAAAGTGTCCCAAGTCACTGATCCAAGGTCAGTTTTGTATCTTACCCCCCTGATGGTAAATGTTGTGAATCGGGGAGTGGTAAGCTGATCTTAGATCTGTGACTAAAGGGAAACTTCTCTGTACAGAATTCACAACCCCCATCCTGTAGTTACTGTACTGTCCATATCAGTTAGGTCTGCTGTATGTTGTTAACTGCGTATGCGTAAGTTTAAAATGTGGGCACTGTTCGTTTTGATTTTCTACTGTATGCACTATGACTGTATAGATATTAAGATCACCACAATATCACATTAATATTGCTACTGTATGACAAGTATCAAGTCTTTTTTTAAACTCTTAAGTACCTTTATAATATTCACTATTTCTCAGTGTTGTGTACAGCCATTATTCAGACAGACCAACTGCGTTATTGTTCTTCTGTGCATTGATGAGTGGAATGGAGACATTATGTGGTCATTTTAGTTTTTTAAAGCACACACTCGTCTCAGACCGCTCTGGCATGTGCAGATCTGTACATGTCTTCTATGGTATGAGGATTGGACGCAGCTATGGCAACATGAGGTGCATTATGCTATAGAGATCTGTGCAGGTGAGCTCATGTTTGCCAGAGCTCTCATCCTCACTCTTGTCTTATTTAAACTACGATATGATTGGCTGGTGCTTAGTAACTTGAACTTTGACCCAGAGATTCCCTAGGCCGTGGTAATATGAAAATAAAGGATCATACTTCTCAATCAATATTTTAAACATCATACTGTGCTAATTCTGACAAACTATGATCATTCACCTGCAGGTCATAGGATTGTGGTATATTATATGTTTGGATGGTGGCAGGTGGAACCTATCCAGGTAACAGAGATGTAACTTGCCTGCTGTGTGTTGTGTTGCTATCTGTATTAGTGGCTGGACTGACGTAACCCAACCGGACCGCACAGAGAAACGTCCTAATGCACACATAGCATGGACAGACAGGACAGAATCTTGAATGTATCAATAAAACCAAGCACCAACCACCCAGCCGTAGGTTATATCAGGCCTCTGCATGCACCATGCAGTCTATTGAGAAGTAGGTTATATCAGGCCTCTGCATGCACCATGCAGTCTATTGAGAAGTAGGTTATATCAGGCCTCTGAATGCACCATGCAGTCTATTGAGAAGTAGGTTATATCAGGCCTCTGCATGCACCATGCAGTCTATTGAGAAGTAGGTTATATCAGGCCTCTGCATGCACCATGCAGTCTATTGAGAAGTAGGTTATATCAGGCCTCTGCATGCACCATGCAGTCTATTGAGAAGTAGGTTATATCAGGCCTCTGAATGCACCATGCAGTCTATTGAGAAGTAGGTTATATCAGGCCTCTGAATGCACCATGCAGTCTATTGAGAAGTAGGTTATATCAGGCCTCTGCATGCACCATGCAGTCTATTGAGAAGTAGGTTATATCAGGCCTCTGAATGCACCATGCAGTCTATTGAGAAGTAGGTTATATCAGGCCTCTGCATGCACCATGCAGTCTATTGAGAAGTAGGTTATATCAGGCCTCTGAATGCACCATGCAGTCTATTGAGAAGTAGGTTATATCAGGCCTCTGAATGCACCATGCAGTCTATTGAGGCACTGTGCCACTAGAGATCCTGGTTCGAATCCAGGCTCTGTCGTAGCCGGCCGAGACCGGGAGACCCATGGGGCGGCGCACAATTGGCCCAGTGTCGTCCAGGGTAGGGGAGGGAATGGCCGGCAGGGGTGTAGCTCAGTTGGTAGAGCATGGCGTTTGCAACGTCAGGGTTGTGGGTTCGATTCCCACGGGGGGCCAGTATGAAAAATAAAAAAATAATGTATGCACTCACTAACTGTAAGTCGCTCTGGATAAGAGCGTCTGCTAAATGACTAAAATGTAAATGTAGGTTATATCAGGCCTCTGAATGCACCATGCAGTCCCATCCTGCTGCAGTAGGCTCCTACTGCAACCTTAACCCTCATATGTACTGCTACAAAATCTATATACATTGGGGTCCCAAATGATTGACACCCTTGATAAAGATGAGCAATAATGACTGTATAAAACAAATAATTCAAATACTGACGTATATTGTATGCAACAAAAAAAAAAGGGGAAATTATATTATTTGATACTAATACTCAGAGAAAGAGATTTAGTTGAACAGGTACTACTTTCTTTTCTCAAAAAGGTAGGGGTCAAAATGATTGAAACGCCAAAGGATTCTTATAAAGTAGTCAAAAGTTTCATATTTGGTCCCATATTCCAAGCACACAATGACGTCATCAAGCGTGTGACTCTACGAACTGGTTGGATGCATTTGCAGTTTGTTTTGGTTGTTTCTCGTATTATTTTCTGCCCGATAGAAATGTTAAATAATGTATTGTGTCATTTTGGAGTCACTTTCAGGATTATCCGTAATTAATGTAGAAGTGTTTAGAAACATATTTTATTCTTATTTACAATAAAAGTGACTCCAAAATGACAATAAATTACTTATCATGAATTTCTATTTTGCACAAAATAATTTGAGAAACAACTGAAACTAACTGCAAATGCCTCCAACCAGTTGGTAGAGTCACACGCTTGATGACGTCATTGCCTGCTAGGAATATGGGACCAAATAATACACTTTTGACTTTATTTATAAGAATCTTTAGGGGAGTCAATTTTGACACATACCTTTCTGAGAAAAATAAGTATTACTTGTTAAACAAAATCTTTAATTGAGCAAGTGTATTAGTATAAAACAATCATTAACCCCCTTTTTTAAATACAATATAGCTCAGTATTTGAATGATTTATTTTATACAGTCGTTATTGACACCCTCCATAAAGATTAGCAATCATTTGGGACTGCACTGTATAATTACTGCTCTTTTCTTTCACCGTATGTTGTACATAGACTGACAATGCAAAAATCAATGCCCATCTTTTCTTTTCTTATATCATTCAGTATTGTAATATATTTAATATAAAATAAAACTTTCATCAATATTTTCTGTGTATGTATGTTTATTTTCCCTTAAGGTGGCAGCATTAATTAACATGTTTATTACTACATGATGGAAAAGGAACATATTACATCAAACAGATAGTCAGAGACAACATCCAGCAGAAAAACACACTGAAAAGCACTTCCCCTCCTCTTTCTCGACCTCTAACTCTGTCCATAGTTTGGTCATAAGGGAAGAGCTGGAGAACAACGCCCTGCCTGGGTTATGACTGTGGGTGACATCATCGCCAGTGTTTTCCATAGATAATCTCAAGCAGGGTGCAGAGACAGGATGAATGTCGAGGAGTCATCCTACCTAGGATATGATAGGTAGGAACATCACCCTGACTTCCACAATATTGAAAACGTTCCAGGCTGAGTGAACGTGTATCAAGTTCAAACCCCTTTTCAAAACTGCAGAACGTACTAACCCTGAATGTTCCACAGTTCAGTTCAAACTGAGGGGGTGGGGCCCCATGTGAGTGAGTTCTTGGCTGGGACCGCACCTCTCAGCGCCTGTAGCCTATCACGGTGCAGGGACTCCGTTGCCATAGAGGCATCCTCGTCTAGTGATTGGCGGATAAAGGTCTTGAGGTGTGCGATGCCAAAACCGGTGGCAGCTGAGATAGGAACCACGTGTCTGAAGACCATGTTGTTCTTAGGAACCATATCTTCGGGTAACAGGTGGGAGAACTCTGAAAGGGAGGAGCACACCAGGGGAGCATTATGAGTAGTCTAATGTCATAGATTGTACACCTTAATTATCTTAGATTATAAACTATGTACACTACCAGTCAAAAGTTTGGACACACCTACTCATTCAAGGGTTTTTCTTTATTTTTACATTGTAGAATAATAGTGAAGACATCAAAACTATGAAATAACACATATGGAATCATGTAGTAACCAAAAAAAGTGTTAAACAAATCAAAATATATTTTATATTTGAGATTCTTCAAATAGCCACCCTTTGCCTTGATGACAGCTTTGCACACTCTTGGCATTCTCTCAACCAGCTTCATGAGATAGTCACCTGGAATGCATTTCAATTAACAGATGTGCCTTCTTAAAAGTTAATTTGTGGAATTTATTTCCTTCTTAACGCGTTTGAGCCAATCAGTTGTATTGTGACAAGGTAGGGCGGGTATACAGAAGATAGCCCTATTTGGTAAAAGACCAAGTAAGCTCAAATAAGCAAAGAGAAACAACAGTCCATCATTACTTTAAGACATGAAGGTCAGTCAATAAGGAACATTTCAATAACTTTGAAAGTTTCTTAAAGTGCAGTTGCAAAAACCATCAAGCGCTATGATGAAACTGGCTCTCCTGAGGACCGCCACATGAATGGAAGACCCAGAGTTACCTCTGCTGCAGAGGATAAGTTCATTAGAGTTATCAGCCTCAGAAATTGCAGCCCAAATAAATGCTTCACAGAGTTCAAGTAACAGACACATCTCAACATCAACTGTTCAGAGGAGACTGTGAATCAGGCCATGGTTGAATTTCTGCAAATAAACCACTACTAAAGGACACCAATAAGAAGAAGAGACTTGCTTGGGCCAAGAAACACGAGCAATGGACATTAGACCGGTGGAAATTTGTCCTTTGGTCTGGAATCCAAATTGGAGATTTTTGGTTCCAATGCAGTGTGGGTGAACGGATGATCTCTACATGTGTATTTCCCACTTGCAAGCATGGAGGAGGAGGTGTGGAGGTGTGGAGGTGCTTTGCTGGTGACACTGTCTGTGATTTATTTAGAATTTAAGGCACACTTAACCAGCATGGCTACCACAGCATTCTGCAGTGATACGCCATCCCATCTGGTTTGGGCTTAGTGGGACTATCATTTGTTTTTCAACAGGACAATGAGCCAACACACCTCCAGGCTGTGTAAGGGCTATTTTACCAAGAAGGAGAGTGATGGAGTGCTGCATCAGATGACCTGGCCTCCACAATCCCCCGACCTCAACCCAATTGAGATGGTTTGGGATGAGTCGGACTGCAGAGTGAAGGAAAAGCAGCCAACAAGTGCTCAGCATATGTGGGAACTCCTTCAATAATGTTGGAAAAGCATTCCAGGTGAAGCTGGTTGAGAGAATGCCAAGCGTGTGCAAAGCTGTCATCAAGGCAAAGGGTGGCTATATATTTTTGATTTGTTTAACACTTTTTTGGTTACTACATGATTCCATATGTGTTATTTCATAGTTTTGATGTCTTCACTATTATTCTACAATGTAGAAAATAGTAAAAAAATTAATTAAATAAAAAAACCTGGAATGAGTAGGTGTGTCCAAACCTTTGACTGGTACTGTATATCATTAGATTACCGTGTGGGTTTAGGAGTTGCTCCTGCAGCTCTGTGAGTTTGTCCTCTGCATCAGGCAGGTCCATCTTATTGACCACCAACACAGCAGGCTTACACGGGAGATCCTCCTTATACAGCTCCAACTCCTATAGGAGGGGTCGAGAGAGGAGGGGACGGGGGGGCAGAGAGTGGGATAAGGAGAGAGCGAGAGAGAGAGGGATGATGAGAGAGGGAGAGAGAACATATTGTGATACTGGTGCTGGGAGGGAGGGAGAGTGGGTGGTTTCTGTGTAGATGTGTCCTGCTAGCCTCACTTTAGTTAAAAGTTGAACGGCCTCAAAAGCGGACCTAAAGGGTGTTTTGCTTGCCAGCTGGAAACCACAAATGTCCACCTATGACCAGAGAGAGAAGAGAGACTTCATCAGTATTACAGTTTCAATACAATTAGAGGCATTCTCACCACAAATCTCCTTGAAACTTTTGACCATAAATTGTGTTTATGTTTAGGTCGAACCACAAAGATCAGCTGTCTGGTCCTCTCCACGTGTTTGAGGAACTGGTGGCCCATGCCTCTATTCATGTGGGCCCCCTCTATCAGCCCTGGGAGGTCTGCCACTGAGATCTACACCAATCCGAGGAGAGAACACAGAGAATGGACCAATCAGAGGACAGAACACAGAATGGATCAATCAGAGGAGGTAACTCCGAGAATGAACCAATCAGAGGAGAGAGAACACTGAGTATGGACAAACCAGAAGAAAGACAATCTTGAGAATGGACCAATCAGGTGAAGGAAAACATTGAGTAACACAAAAGGGAGGAAGTGACCTCCTCATCTGCTTCTCTTACCTGTTTATGGTCTTCATACATGACTTTGCCAATCTCTGGTCTCAGGGTGGTGACTGCAGAATGACAACACAAACATTTACATTTCATAAATAACTCACAAACATCATGTTGTCATCCTCCATTCAAACATTTTACAAAACGGGGTAATATATGGAGCATACACTTAAACGGGATGTGTGTGTAAATGTGTACTCAATACTCACAGGCATAGCTGGCAATCTGGGGTTTGGCGTGTGACAGGGCGGTCAGTAGAGAGGACTTTCCTGCATTGGGGAACCTGGTAGTGATGGAGGGGGAAATCATTAAGTCTATGTGTTCCTGTATGATTGTGTATGTGTGTGTGTCCCCTGTCTCACCCCACCAGGCCGAGGTCAGCGATGAGTTTGAGGTCCAGTCGTATCTGTCTGGTCTGGCCCTTACTGGGCAGGAACTCTGAGTGGTAGGAGCCTCCTTGACCTCCTCTGGCCACCAGCACACGATCTCCCTCAGTGTTGAGCTCACCTATGGAGGGGATTGATGAACTATGGTCAGTTTAATTTACACCCAACACTCTCATCCTGAGTGCAGACATCAACCTCATCTTCAACCAGAACCCTGCGCCTTGTGTCAGTGAAGGAGGTGTATCGTGTGTAAAGACTTACCGAGGACTTTTCCATCATCATTGGTGACAGTAATGCCAGGAGGAGCAAAGACTTCTTGGTCCTCTCCTTTCTGCCCCCTCAGAGCACGGACACTACACACACACACACACACACACACACACACACACACACACACACACACACACACACACACACGTTGAGATTTGGATTAGATTGCTGGTAGTTCATGTCATGATGCTTCCAAAAAGGATATTGTAAATAATAGTTGTAAAATGTTTTCATGCGTTATCCAATGTGTGCCATCTACATATGTAAGTGATCGACCGACCTGCTGTTGGTTCCTACTCCAGCGATGAAGCGTTTCTGGGGGTACTTATCCTTGACCCTTTTCAGAGTAATCTCCTTCTGAGCCACCACCCACACGTCTCCCCCTTTCCCCCCCTGACCCCCCAGACGGGGCAGCCCCATCCCCCCACTGCCCCCTCGCACATACAAACGCAGGTTGTCCACGAAGTTACCATACTGGAGGAAAGAGAGAGTAATTATGACATCATTGTACACTTTGCGTCAAGACAACTGAAGTATCTACAGCAATCAATATCTTGTACCGTCTTCTACAATGACGTGGACAGTAGGCTACACAGCGAAACTATTTCCATAGCTAGCAAGTTCATTGTAGAAACGACCATGTAAAACTGACAGGACAGCACAACCAACTAGCTAGCTCTGTCTACGAAACAGACTGAAGGGCAACTCTGAGACCACCTACGAAACAGACTGAAGGGCAACTCTGAGACCACCTACGACTAGCAAACTAAGCTAGCTAGCATCGCTACCTGGGTAGTAGAGCGACAGACAGGAGGGGTTAATTCTAAATATCTTTGGTATAGCTAGCTTGTTAGCGAACTATAATGCAACTGTATTTGTAGCAGTGGGTTACTGACCTTCCGGTAACAAATCCTACTGATCCAAACCATTTTGAGTGAATATTTAGAAGTTACAGTTGACCATTTGTGGCATTTTTGCCTGTGTGAAGACGTCAGATTAGCCGTTCACATGTGTTGTTTGCATAGGTTGTTTGGTGAAACAGGAAACAGCAAACTGGGCGGTGATTCGATGATGTCAGCGTCACTCAAGGTAGCTAGTCCCGCCTCCCTCTCCTCCCCAGCTAAACTATGCACCCAAAATATTAGGCTATGTTGTGGGAATTTACCAGTAGGCCTAGTCTACAAAGAAATCACAGTGTTTTGAACAATCATTAGGTTACATCACTTTTAAGATAAATAACCTTTCAAAAACACCACTAGTATAGGCTAAGTCAGGCACTGCATCGCAGTGCTAACTGTGCCACTAGAGATCCTGGTTCGAATCCAGGCTCTGTCGCAGCCGGCCGCGACCGGGAGACTCATGGGCGGCGCACAATTGGCCCAGCGTCGTCTAGGGTAGGGGAGGGAATGGCCGGCAGGGATGTAGCTCAGTTGATAGAGCATGGCGTTTGCAACGCCAGGGTTGTGGGTTCGATTCCCACGGGGGGCCAGTATAAAAAAAAAAAAATGTAATCACTAACTGTAAGTCGCTCTGGATAAGAGCGTCTGCTAAATGACTAAAAAATGTAAAAAAAAAAATGTTTATAATGTTATAGCATAGCCTACCCCGAATTCATTAATTAATCCATTCAGTCAGTCAGTCAGTCAGTCAGACATCATGTTTGTTCATAGGCTATCCTTGGTAATCTGTCAACTCGTGCGCTCCTTGCATGTAGGCTATGACAGGGTTTGAGGTGCGCGCGATGTTTGGCTATAAAGAGCTCCACCATGGAGTGGCCATGTGAGTCAGTCAATATGTCCACACAGTGAACAACACTGGATACGCACTCACGTTGGGTGGGGGTTTTAAAAACTGAAACAGCTTATACGAACATAAAAAGTAAGTAGCCTATATTTTGTTTATAGCCTATAGAGGTTTTGGAAGTTTTTCTTTGAGAGGGAGACAATTACGCACACCTCTGATTTCACTACTCACATGTTCTGTTTCTAAATGTGTGTATGATGGCCATCTGATCTGTCACATTAGGCAGGTAGCCTATATTTTACTTTAGACTTTTTTTTTTTATCTTAGGCTATTTGTCTCTGCATTCCCATCTCTTGGCCACTCAGGGCTCTCTCTCCTATCGCACCAGTTGGATAATGATCTCTCTCCGTGGCCCGGAGTCGTCTCCAGTGCCTGTGTATGCTCCCGACTCTCTCCACCGCCTCCTCCAACACCATGCCCAACCTTTTGATCGGGACCGACGGGGCCGGGGGAGTGGGGCTCGGTGTGGGTCTCGGCGGCTTCAGGGCTCCCGGTAACCTGGACGAGATCGACTCTGGCTGCTGGGACTCGTCTTCCCTCGCCGTGATCCAGACACGGCGGCTGCATCTGGCGGACAGCCGGGGCGCGCTGTGGGACTTCATGACAAACCTGCGCGCTTCGCAGCAGCAGAAGTACAACGAGCTGTTCCTAGAGCTCGCGCAGCACTTCTGGGCGGTGTACGTTTACTGCATGCTGTCCCGCGCGCACGGCTCTTGGGAAGCGCGGCTTCACACGACAACGCTGTCCGAGCTGCGTGTCATGGTGTCTCCCCAAATTACGCACAGAATTACGCATAGAGCGAGTGTTGTCTTTAGGCACAAGACTATGCGTAGGCCTACTGCAAGTGTGACAAGTGTTTCAGATTAACCATTCTAATCTACCACCATCCGGATCTAGTGTTTTATTATTTAGAGTTCTGCCACAGGTGGCTGAAAAAGATTGGATGTGTATGAACAGTTCTTAGCACCATGAGTAGCCTATACCGAGGACACAGCCTTTGATACGGCTCTTTGAAGAGATATTTAAGCAGTTTGTCAGACATATTCAAACCTGAAAAGTTGTTTGAAGTCACGTTTATAGCCTAAATTCATATCCCATCTGTTGTGTGGACCACCCGTGATATGCATTATGAGAGTTCAGCAGATTTATCCAAAAACAGATGTGGATGTTGCCTTATTCATTTCAGGATTTAGTTCTGCAACTTTCTATTGCTGATTTTGTGGTGAACTATTCTTTCAAGGCTGGAAAAAATTAAGATCCTACAGTTAGATAACTGTCTGCCTCATTATCGCCAAATACATGACAGTACTGAGGTAACAGTGACTCAAATTATTTAGAATGGTGAATAAACTCAGTGTTGCTTTTCAGCAGATGCATTGTTAATCATATTGAAAAATAACAATAAAGAAAGTCGCACACTATATATTTCTCACAGTTATTTATTGGGAACCCAACGTTTGGCAGTCCATTGGAATTTTTATTTACGTTTACATAGGCCTATGTCAAAAATAACATTGAGCCCTATAGGAGGCTTTATACCAATAGATTATTCCCACCACTAAACTACAGCTTTCTTGGCGTTCCCCTCACATAGGGAAGAGCAGGAAGCCACTGAAGGTGCTGTGGTTAGAATCATCGTCATACACTGCCCAGCCTTTGGGAAGGCGCATATGGACGGTATCACCCTTTTGCAGATGCAGAGTCACTCCATTGCACACATACTCATTCCCAGCATTGTAATACTGACCATTATGCAATATTCTCTGGCCATTCCTGTACATGTTTAGACCCCCAAGCAATTCGTTTTCATAAGAAACCATAGAGAATCTGAAGTAATAGACTCCCCTCACTGGTGCTGTGAAGATACCTGCATCAGAGGGAAGGAGGGAGAGATCAGCAACACTGTCAGTTTCTCATGGGCCTTGTACGAGAGCGTCAACAACATAATGTATCATTGTTAAATTGTGACTGACTGATCTACAAATAAAATAGCCTAGTTATTTATGATGCAAGTTGATTTGTCAACTGTCAGTCGGCAGCCGCCTGCACTGTCGACTGCAATGTCGAACAAGCCCATGGACATTGGAGCAGCATGTTTAGTGATCTTGGACTCCGCCGCTGGCCCACTTGGACATGTGTGTTCATGTG
This sequence comes from Coregonus lavaretus, assembly GCF_964263955.1. Lineage (NCBI taxonomy): Eukaryota > Metazoa > Chordata > Actinopteri > Salmoniformes > Salmonidae > Coregonus > Coregonus lavaretus. The sequence goes on from NC_140000.1 coordinate 7,999,476, forward strand.
TATTGATGTGTAAGCAGTACCTGTATTTTGGTTGTAGGTGTTGCCGATGTTTGTGAAAACTTTGGTGTAGATCAGTTGAGTCTCAGTATTGAAAGGTCCTACTTTTCCTGAGTTAGTCAAACCAGCAGAGAAGGCCACCTTTGGTCTGTCTGTTAACACAGGGGAGTACACAGGATACACATACATAATGATAATGGAAAAACAAGTAAAAAGTAACAACACAAGAAGAAAGGCAACAATTCAAACCTTGAAAATAAATGACCAAAAAAGTGGTGGCTGACGCATTTCAGCACTAAAGTTTTTATCAGAGCAAACTTGAGATAAAGTTGTTTGTCTGTTTACCTGTGTTCTCTCTCTTCAGTTCCTCCACCTGGCTCTCACTAGCTGTCAATCTGTTTCCCATGTACCTCAGCTCCACTCTCTGCTCCACCAGGATGGTTCCCATACTGTGCACTTTGTCTCTCAGTGCTTTCAGCTCAGCCCAGATGTGAGAACCACCATTATCACTGCTCTCCCCCAGTTCGCTGTGACTCTGTTGAGTGGTGCCATTCTCTCTAACCCTTCTACTCTCTCCCTGAGCCCATGTCCCAGACAGACAGAACAGCAACACCAGCAGAGCTACAGCACCCCTCTGAATGTCTCTTCAGAACTAATGTAGTCTACTGGGCTCAGTCCCCTTCTTTATATACACTGGTCTTGGTAACCTGATGCATGAGAAATCAACACATGTTGAAACTCAGTGGAACATGTTAAAATATCACCAAGGACAAGTGAAGTCATGGGTAAACAGTACACAAATACAGGTGCACACAAGTGTACAATACAATAGCCTGTCAAAATGTGACTCAATTATGCCCTCTTGTGGTTAAATATTACATCTCTCTTCAACTCCGCAAGATTTATCTGGGAAAATAAAATGTTTAAACTCAACAACAAATGTTACAAACGACACAAAATAATTTCAAAAAATTATACTGAACAAGAATATAAATGCAGGTACACCCTGTGCTGGGGACAATAAAAGGCCACTCTAAAATGTGCAGTTTTGTCACACAACACAATGCCACAGATTGTCAAGTTTTGAGGGAGTGTGCAATTGGCATGCTGACTGCAGAAATGTCCACCAGAGCTGTTGCCAGAGAATTGAATGTTAATTTCTCTACCATAAGCCGCCTCCAATGTCATTATAGAGAATTTGGCAGTATGTCCAACCGACCTCACAACTGCAGACTATGTGTAACCACACCAGCCCAGGAACCCCACATCCGGCTTCTTCACCTGCGGGATCGTCTGAGACCAATCACCTGGACAGCTGATGAAACAGCTCCTAAGTGGGTGGGCCTATGAAACAGCTCCCAAGTGGGTGGGCCTATGCCCTCCCATGACTGTGCCCCTGCCCAGTCATGTGAAAGCAGTGGACAAATCAGATATCAGCAACCCCGGGAGGACCCCGGTGCAGCCAGGGATGAACATGAACATGTCCTTTCTAGCTCAGCTGGTAGAGCATGGCGCTTGTAACGCCAAGGTAGTGGGTTCGATCCCCGGGACCACCCATACACAAAAAATTTATGCACGCATGACTGTAAGTCGCTTTGGATAAAAGCGTCTGCTAAATGGCATATTATTATTATTATTATAAATCCAAAGATTAGGGCCTAATGAATTTATTTCAATTGACATATTTTCTTATATGACCTGTAACTTAGTAAAATCGTTGAAATTGTTGCATTTATATTTTTGTTCAGTATACATTTGTATTGGGTCTATCAATATGTCAAAGGAACATTAGGGCCTAGATGATTGCAACGAATTTCACGGCTGGGGGTTGGTAGCTGGCCTCCAGGCAGGGTCAGCCCCCAGTCGTGAACAAGTGGTTGTGCTGAGCCTAACCCCCAGCCGTGGTTGTGCTGGCCCCTCCCGGAAGTGAACCGAGGTTGAGATGGCCGCTCCCATTGTGCAAGAAGCCTGATGAGTCGAGGTTGTACTGAGCCTGCTGGTGGCGCCAACCCCCGACCGTAAGCCGGTCATGGACCAGGGTTGGGTTGAGCTGGCCCGCCTTAGCGCGTAGAGTCCAGAAACAGCATGCACTTGTAGTTCAGACTGCTTGTTAGGCAGATGTACAAAGGCGTGAAGAAGGATGCCGTTTAAATACTATGTGGGTGGTTGATTATTGAGATTGAAGCTGATTTGTAGCTAATGAAGATTAGATGCAGGTGAGCAAATTAGCATGGTCACGCTGTATGACCATATAAGGAGTTCCTTGCTAGTAGGCCGCGTTCCAATATGGGTGTCTGGGCCCATATATGGATTTCCTGCCGCGTTCCAATATGAATGGTAACTACAATGTAGCGTTTTCAAATTGATCAATTTAAGTTTCCTCGTCCCGTTCTTGAACCGGAAGAAGGTGCACGATTGTCTGAGCGCGCGCTCTTTGCCGAGACTACGAATCTGTGCTCGCGCACTATACCTGCCCTGTCCGTGCAGCGTGACTGCGCGAGTTTCTAATGTGACGCTGAAGTCAAACCAGAGAGGAAGAAGAAGAGAGATGCCCAACTCGGCGGAAAATCTGTCTCCCTCCACCAGGTGGCGATTTTTCCTTGTTTCGCCTACCAATGAAGGAGTTTTTTGTATGGAGGTCAATGAGAGTGTCGAATTTGGTCAACTAAAAAAATGAATGGCTCATTTGCTACGTGAGGTTAATTTGTTCGAATGTAAGTTTCGTAATGCTTAAATTGTTACGAGTGTACTAATATAAGTAGGACACGTGACATCCCGGCAACTTTGAAAAATAAAAAAACTTTCTATCAGTCTCGAGATGAGGCTAGTATCATGAGGCTAGTAGCATAGTATCTCTCTCCATTGAATACCGGCGGTTGACGTCAACAACCTTCATCGAATAATACATATTTTTTTTATACAATAATGAGATGTATCCATCAATCCAAAGAAAGGATAGGCGGGAAGCGGTGGAAGGATGGTGGAGGCGGAAGTTTTGTTTGAAACTGATGGCGCGTTAGGTGGAGATGAGCGTGAGAAGGAATGGATTACAAACAACTGAAAACCGATGGTCCTTCGGGGTGGCGTGGCTACACTTGGTCGGGTCTTGGGAAGAGGAAGCTGGATGGTGGTTGGAAGAGCCGCTTGTTTGAAATGGAAAAGTGTCGCGGTAGCTATTGATAAAGAAGAACCATCAAGACGGAGCAGCTGCTTTACAATTGGGATGCACTGTTGAGAGCTTGAGAGCTACATCCCAAGGGGTTCGTGATGATTGTACTGAGATTGTGACAGCCTGTTAAATGGCGTCCTTTGAGAAGGCAAGAACAAGATGTATGTCAGGAGAGGTGCAGTATTATCATAAGGAGACATACTTGGAATACGGAGGGGAAAATAGAGGCAGAGGAGGTCTAAAAGAGAGAGGGAGGAAGAGGGTGAACTTGAGTTGGTTAAAAAAGGTGGGGAAAAGGGAGAAGGTTTGTTAAAGAAGAATGGTAGAAAATGTAAGCAGAGTTAGCTGAAGACAGGAGGAGAAAGAGACTTAGTATCGGAGGTGGTATGTGTGGTGAAGTTCTCGGAGCCCGAGGCTTGCATAGAGGGTCAGGATAAAGATGAGTCTGTGACAGCAGGAGTGACGTTTTTGGAAAAAGTGGACCCTTGCCTTTTGGCTGGTCCATTTACGGTTTCAGGGTGGGTGAAAACAGAGTTAGGTGCTGTGGAATCGATGAGGGTAACCAGAAATGGTCTTGTGATAATTGTTTGTGTTTCTGCTGGTCAGAGGGAGCAGGCGCTCCGCGTTAAAACGAATGGGGGCAAGAGATGTGAATTGTTTTGCTCTCAAGAAAAGGGCGCAATTGAAATAAGTGATTACTGGGGTAAGGGTAAATGTGAAAGTTGACCAACTGAAGGGGAAGATTCCTGGTGTTTGTGATGCTCGTCGTTTGGTGCGACGCAGACAGGGTGGCGTGAGTGGAGAAACAGAAGAGTCGTTGTCTGTTCTTTTGAGTTTTGATGTTGAGTCTTTGCCTGACAAAGTGATGTTAGGATATATAAGTTATCCTGTACGAGCTTTTGTGCCAAATACATTACGTTGTTACAGGTGTCAAGCTTATGGGCATGTGGCAGCAGTGTGTAGGAGGGAGGTTCTTAGGTGTGAGAAGTGTGCACAAGGGCATGAGACAAAGGAATGTGTAGCATTGGTGAAAGTAGTAATATGTGTTAATTGTAGGGGTGCCCGTGGGGCTGGGGACCAGAAATGTCCAGTGCGAGAGAGGCAGGTTGAGGTTTCTAGGGTTAGAGTAGTGCAGAAGTTGTCATGCTGAGGCAGGGAATAAAGTAGAGTAAGATGGGTCAAGGGGGAGGGATCCTGAGAGGAGTGGTGTGAGTAGTAGATCAATACAGAGGGATAGGCCAACAAGTGATATAGGTTTCAGGAAGATTGTATTTTTAGCATTTATAGCAATGGTTATCAACTCTACTGCAGGGATGGAACGTAAGTCGCAGAAAATTGAGGTTGTGGTGGCAGCTGCAGAGAGGTATTTGGGTGTGCAAGACTTGATGTCAGAGAGTTACAGGGTGTGTTAAGTGGTGGTGTCCCATCCTTTCAGGCTGTTGGCCTGAAGTAGGACTAAATAGATTAAAATAGTGGAGTAGGGTGGTTAGTAAAAAATATATATATATTTATTTGTTTATTATTTCAATAACAACAAAAATCTGAGTGTAGTGTTAGATGGTAGGGTATTTGTTTATTTATTTATTTCAAGCAAAGTATAAGGGAGTTATACTCCAGTCTAGTAGGTGGCGTTAATGCAACATTTATTGGATGCCAACCGCCGTTAAACCTCATCGAAGAAGAAGAAGAAGGAACAGATTACGGTGGTGAACAAAAAAGGAAACCAGAGAAGGAAAGTGGTTGTGGAGTCTAGTAAATCCAATTCTAGTTCTGACTCTGGTTTTAGTCGTAGTGAAGGTTTTGGATCGATCGAGATACCTGGAAGATCCGTTTGAAGTCTCTATGAAAATCATAGATGCGTTGGATGAGGTGGCGTCAGTGAAAATAACAAGACATTTGTTTATTTCGTTTTTTGTGTGTGTCCAAGGAGCAGAAGGAGCCTGCTTTGCGCCTGAAAAATATATATCGGATTGGAATGTGTCGTGTGTGGATCTGCGAAGCAAGGCGCCTATTAAGATGGTTATCTCTGGAGTGGCACTAGAAGTGAGTGCAAAGAATGTAACTGAAGTAGATCCAGTGGTTGGAACCGACTGACCCCTATGGTGGATGGAGTGAGGAAGCCCACTCCATCTGTTCTATTGTTCTGTGAAGAAGTGTCTCTCCCTTTGTATGTATATTTGGGTTATGTGAGATATCCTGTAAGAGCCTTCGTACCCAAACCCTTGCAGCGTGATAAATGTAAACTATTTGGACATGTCAAGTGTATGCAGACAGGAGGAATATCGAATGCCATTTGAGGCGAAAAGCTGCAATTGTGGTGGCGAGCATGCACCCGAATTCATGAAGTGCCCTTTTAGGGTGAAGGAGACCGAGGTGGCAAGAATAGGCTGTCCAACATGTCTCCTATCTTTAGGTGGTGAGAAGAGTGGATGAAAGGAGTGACGTTGAAGAAACTATAATAGTTGGATTAGAGGCATCATTAAAAGTTCCTTGCCAACAGGATCCTCACATGTTGCATGTTAAAAAGGTGGACTTTGTATCATTTATTGCATTGGTTATAAACTGCACAGCTCAAACAAAGAAGAAATCTGAGAAAATAGGCATCGTTGTGAGTGCGGCTGAACGTTTTTTTGGGACTCAGGGATTTTACAGCAGAGGAATTACAAGGAATCCTGTAAATGAATGTTCTGTCCACACAGGCCCCTGAGCCTATGTAGGGATGTGATTTCGATTATCACTGAAGGAGTGGGCTGGGGCTTTTTGGGATTTCTTTTATTTTTGTATGATGTCTGATAAAAAAAAATCTATAGTTTTCCACCCTACAGTAGGTGGCGTCATGCACCTCTAATGCGGACCGCCATAATAACATTGAAGAAGAAGAAGGACAGGCGGGAGCTAGACAGCCCGCCGTGCCGCTTTGTGGACAACGACTCCCATTGTTAGGGCGGAGAGTGTATCTTGTCAGTATATCCATAGTCTTTGGTCAAACACAGAAACCGAGAAACCGGTTCCTCTCTCCTTCTGAAGCAAGGACATCTGTCCTTGAGGTGGATAGATAAAAGTATCGGGTGACATTAGTAGCATATTCAGGATTGAATGCTGTCATTGGTGGTTAAAACTTATCTCATCAGACAGTGTCTGTTCACTGCAGAGAGAGAGAGAGAGATGTGGTATGTGTGTCATCTCATGAGATAGATCCTCCCACCGGCGACAGCATATTTATACAGTGAGAGCGGCGGCTGTCGGCCGTACAGAGGAGCGATTGGGAGATATAGAGATACATCGTACCGAGGTAAGTAGCCTACAGAGCTGCCGCTACAGAGCTGAGGGATGGTGTTGCTGCTTTCTCCTGGAGGGATGCGGAGAGCTAGAGGATGGCCGGGAGTGTCTGACCTAAATTATAGGTAGTAGCCTACAAGGATGATGAAATTGTCGCAATTCGCATGTGAGCCCGCGTACGATGGCATCACTCAAGATCACGGAGGGGGAAGAGACTTAGTAGCATACCCTATAGTAGCCTAACATAGAATGCTGTAAAGATTGTGTACTGGGCCAAAAACGCAGTGCCTTTTAGACTAGACAAGTCCTGTGATAGGCGGTAATTGTGCAATCCACAAGCCTATTTGAAGAGAATGTAACATTGATTACAGTAACAATCATACATTTTTGTCTCAGAAATATAACAAATTTGGTAGGCCTAATTGCTAAATTCTTATTGTGGTATAGGCATAGTTAGCCAAATGGAGGGTTGAATTAAGCCCTGTTTATACCTGGTGCAAACATGCACACTTTGTCCTCATTCTGATTGTGCCCACATTTGTAGACTGGTATAAACGATTAATAGCCACATTGTGATCAGATCTTCCTGACCACCTTCTGAGGTAGTCAGGCACGCAAGTGTAAACAGATCTGGATGGCCAAACCATTTAAATCATAATTATACCTGCCTCTAAACCAATTGTCAGGTAGCAGCACCATTGACTTATGTCATCAGTAAATGTATTTTAAAATAAATATTATTTTGAAAGACTATCTGTCTGGCCAGATTATCTGTCAAATAACAGCTAATCTGGCTACAATGCGGACACAATGGATGGATAAGAGACACATTTTAATACAATCTGTAGACGCAACAAACCTTAATCAGATAGTGATTGGATCATACTTGATCAGATCCCCAAACTCACATGTTAGTGCATGGTGTAAACGAGGCTCTACAGTACAAGAACATAAAACACAATTACAGCTAAAACAGATAAAATACCTATTAGGCCTATTTATTTCAAACATTCCAGCTCAGAATAACCAGCCGTATGCAGTTGGCTTTATATCAGCACTTTTACATGCAGGGAATACTAGAGTTGGCCATCTCCACGGTAACGGAATTATGCTTTGACTCAGATTTTTCACTTTAAAATGTATGCCAAACAAAAACCATTGATTTCAAAGTTTAACAAACCATACAACTCTATGCAAAGTGACTACTTTGAACAATGTACACAGCAAATTTAACAAAAAACACATTTACTGGAAGAACTGTGCAGATGCAGAGAGAGAGAGAATATCCAAGGGTAATGACAGTCTATTGAATATCACACCTTTCATATTCTGACACAGTACAAAGTTCGTGGCACCTGTACAAAGTTTGCACTTGTTATTTTTAATATATACAGTTTTTCTTCCTATTTAACATTTTATTCTTTATTCCTGTTTACACCGAAAAGATGCAGACGTTGTACAGGTGCAGATACTGAGTGATTTTGGCCCTGAGAGTAACAAAATTGTTTATCTGATGTAACAAGCGTCCCCTGGCTTGTTGAGTTGGTAGGGAATTGACCCCAACCCTGGCATTGCCACCTAACCCATTCAACCCTGGCACTGCCATCTAACCCATTCAACCCTGGCACTGAACCTAACCCATTCAACCCTGGCACTGCCACCTAACCCATTCAACCCTGGCACTGCCACCTAACCCATTCAACCCTGGCACTGCCACCTAACCCATTCAACCCTGGCACTGAACCTAACCCATTCAACCCTGGCACTGCCACCTAACCCATTCAAGCCACGGCATAACAAATCAATATATCAATCAATCACATTTTTTATATATAGTGCTTTTAACCAAAACATTTTTCACAAAGTGCTTTACAGTAACCCGGCCTAAACCCTTCGAGAGTAAACAGTAGCACATTTGGCAAGGAAAAATTCCCTGGAAGGAAGAAACCTTGAGGGGAACCAGACTTAAAGTAGGGTCGGGGTTGAGATGCTCCTATGGCAGCCAGGTAGAAGTTCTAGAAGTTTCTACAAGTTCTCAAAGTTTTGAGTACATATTCTATCCGCCCCTTCTCCATGCGAGTAAGCTGGCTGAATGTGGGTGAGTGTTGAATTGGTCAGTGGTGTGGAAATGCCAGATTTAGCCTGCCAAATAGGGGGCACCACTGCCCGCTCCCTCCATTGCTCTCTCTGGTACTCCCGCCTAAACAGAGCACGGCCAGTGTATGGAATCCTGCCACTTTTACTGAAAAGGGTAACACCCCAGCACTGGGTGAAAAACAGCATGCTGAGCTGTCTCACCCAGGGCTGGGAAGGGGAGTGGGAGGTGGAAAGGGGGCAATGCGGGGGAGTGCGTGCTTGTCAGAGGGGAGGTGGGTGCATGTCAGAGGGGAGGTGGGAGGGGAGGTGGGTGCATGTCAGAGGGGAGGTGGGAGGGGAGGTGGGTGCATGTCAGAGGGGAGTTGGGTGCATGTCAGAAGGGAGGTGGGAAGGGAGAGGGTGTGGATGACCTGTGGCAGGTGGTGGGAAGCTGGGGAGCTGGGAGGAGGTGTGTGCATGAGGCAGGATTAGAGGGGAGGTGTTTGGGTGGGTGTGTACGGGGGTGGGGGTAGAAAGGCGCGCCCCTCTTGTCTAGTCTGTCAGCATGCCAGGTCTACATTCCCACCGCGCCGGCCAGTGAAAAGGGCGGCAAATATATAAACAGGCCTGGCAGGATTAGAGCCTGCTGGGAGTGATCAGGGGGGATTTACACCCTGCCGGGCACACAATGGCACCGCCACATAACATACAAACACCCACACATACACACACACACAATGGCACTGTGACACAAGAGACCTGAGCCTCCATAGATTTGATGCGTACTGTCTTTTGTTTGGGAAGCGGAGGTTCGTCTAGCCACGGGCTGTGTGTACGATGCAGGGGGCGCGGCGGGGTGGGTGGGGTGTTGTGGTCCTGATTGGATGTGTGTGTGTATATGAGGGGGGTCATGACTGTGTGTGTGTGTGTGTGTGGACAGAGAGAGACACAGAGAGAAATAGGGAGAGAGAGAGCGAGACAGAGAAAGAAACAGAGAGAGACAGAGATGGACACAATAGCAGGATGAATAGTTGTTTTATTCCCTGTGTGTGTGCTGGAGTCAGCTGAGTGCCGATAGAGACAGACCGAGGGATGGGATCTCCGCTCACATAAAACAACAACCGTCGATGGCCGATCCAGTCCGGTTTGAATCTGTCACACCAGACTGAGAAGCAGACTGAGAAGTGACACCTACAGTAATTTAACAGACCACAACCCTCTCTCTCAGCTAAAAGGCGCTAACTCTAACACACTCTAATGGACGACAGCTCTACTGTTGGCCAAGCAGACACTCTCTCTGTATGATTTGGCAGTCCCACACTCTACTGCACCCCACTCACTTAACCGGTGAGAGAATGAAAGACTGTCTGCAACCACCAACCATCTTCACTTTGTTTACGAGTATCCATCCTCTGTCACCATGGTGACCCCTTTTCTCTCTCTCTCTCTCTCTCTCTCTCTCTCTCTCTCTCTCTCTCTCTCTCTCTCTCTCTCTCTCTCTCTCTCTCTCTCTCTCTCTCTCTCTCTCTCTCTCTCTCTCTCTCTCTCTCTCTCTCTCTCTCTCTCTCTCTCTCTCTCTCTCTCTCTCTCTCTCTCTCTCTCTCTCTCTCTCTCTCTCTCTCTCTCTCTCTCTCTCTCTCTCTCTCTCTCTCTCTCTCTCAGTGTGCTGGCTCTGGCCCTGGCTACAGCCATGCCTCTTCTGGAAGAGACCACTGTGCCCCGAGAGCATCCCCCCACACTGCCTGTGGTCATCATAGGTATGTTTAGCTCTGACCCCTAACATCTAACCTCTAACTCTGCCCCGAGAGGCTAGCACCCCAGCTCGCCCGATGTCATCATTCACATGTAACCTCTGACATCGTAAACATTTGATTCTCTCCTCTGTGTCTGTTTAGGTAACGGGCCATCAGGTATCTGCCTGTCCTACCTGCTGAGTGGCTACAAGCCCTACCTGGACCCTTCAGCTGTTCACCCAAACCCTGTTCTGTACAGGAAGCTACAGGAGACCAGACACCTGCCCATCACCGAACAGGTAAACATCAAAGCATTGCATTAAACACACGTACAGCACACACACACAGATCACAGTTGACGAACACATAAACATTGAAACATGATAAAGTCTGTTCTCTCTGTGCAGGATCTGGAGTATCTGAGTGAGGGTCTGGAGGGGCGGTCAGGAAACCCTGTAGCGGTGCTGTTTGACACCCTGCTGCACCCCAATGCTGACTTTGGCTACGAGTTTCCCCCTGTGCTACAGTGGAGACGAGACAAGCAGCAGCACGTCCCTCACCTGGTGCTGGGCAGGGCTACGCCTGGAGGAGCCTGGCATGTGAGTTATCCCTAAACCGCTTATACCCTCCTTTCCCATTCATTTACCCAGAGCTATGCCTGTGAAACCTGGCAAGACTTCACCCCTAAACATCAACCCCAAAATCTCCTCATCCCTTTGTTCTAATGCTAAACCTAACCTCCATTCTTTAAATCCTCACCTCCAATCCTCTCTCTTTTAATCTCTCTCTTCTAGGTGATGGAGGGCTCCATGCTGACCATCAGCCTGGGCATCTGGATGGAACTGCCAGGGATCAACTACCGAGACCTGACTAACAATGGGAAACGCAGGTACTGACAGAGAGGGAGGGAGATATGAGAGGCTACAATGAAGTGAAATAGATTGAAAACAATGAGACATCTTAAATGTCCTTAATACTGTAACAGAGTTTACTAAAGGATATTTTGTTTGACAACGAGTGCTCTTCCTCTCTCTTCTCTCTCTCCAGGGGAGTGACCAACGACCGAGCCACTCCAGAGGAGATCTCGTCTTACTACCGTAACTACGTCAAGCTGATGGGCCTGAAGAAGAACTTTGTTGACAACACCTACGTGACCTCTGTGCAGAAACTTTTCCGTGGTCACGAGGGGGAGGGTCTAGAGAATGGTCATGGAGGGGAAGGGGGATTGGGGGAGGGGGGAAAGGGGGTGTACAAGGGGAGGGAGGGGAGGGTGAGGGTGTAGACGAAGGGGGAGGTGGAGGCCTGTGGGAGGTGAGGGGGTACCAGCAGGTGCAGGGCGACACCCATGTTCCTTTCTGCCTGTTTTCTGAGAATGTAGTTCTGGCCACGGGCGCGTCTGATTCGCCAGCTCGGCTGGGTGTGGAGGGGGAGGAGCTTCCCTTCGTGTTCCACAGCATCTCTGCCCTGGGATTGGCTGTGAGCCGGAAGAAGCTTGGGCTGAACTCTGACCCGGTGCTGATCGTGGGGGCGGGGTTAAGCGCGGCGGATGCGGTTTTGTGCGCTTGTAACAACAACATTTCTGTGCTGCATGCCTTCCGCAAACACGTAGACGACCCAGGCCTCATCTTTAAACAGCTACCCAAGACTCTCTACCCGGAATACCACAAGGTCTACCACATGATGCACTCCCAGACCCACGCAACACCAAACATGGCTGCCACCTCCACCAACAATGGCCTTCCCAGCATGGCCGCCTCAGTCTGCTCCAAGATGTGCTCCAATCCCCAACCCCCCACAAGTAACATGACTGCCGGTGGTGGTCCTGTTCTGTTCCCTGACTACACCAGCTTCCCAGAGCACTGCGTGGTGTCCTTCCAGCCAGACATGAAGTGTGTCCTGCAGGGGAGCAACTCCCTCAAGGCCTTTAAGATCTCCATGGCCCTGGTGCTGATCGGCACCCACCCCAACCTGTTCTTCCTCAAGGGCCAGGGCCAGTACCTGGGACTGGACCCCACCAAGCCCATCTCCTGCAAGCAGAACCCCATGGACGTGCACCCCTACACCTTCGAGTGCACCAAGGACCCAGGACTGTTCGCCATGGGCCCGCTGGTTGGAGACAACTTTGTTCGCTTCCTAAAGGGCGGTGCTCTAGGCATTGCCTCCTGCCTGCTCAAGAGACTGAAGAAGAAAGGCAAGCTGATCGCAGACAGGGGAGGAGGAGGAGAGTTTATCTAGGTGAAGTGTGGATGGAGAGGAAGGAAGGAGGGGGTGAAGGAGTTGGAAGGGAAAGGGGGGAGTGGAGGAATGAGGAGGAGAGGGGGAGAGAGGAATTAAGAAGGAAGAGGAGAGGAAGGAGGAGTGACATGACATGGTACAGTGCTTATGGCAGGTAAAATAACCATGTTATGATGCTTGAAAATGTTCTACCTATGATTGTTTGCATTTTCACACTTTATAACCAGGTTTTGTTTGTCGTCATAAGACATGTACAAGATTGTCAAAATATGGCACTTTTACAAGTGTTTTGTTGGCTTTTTAACAACCGTTTCAACTAAGCTACTATTACCAACAGAGTGCTAAGTTAAAAGGGCATAGCCAAACAGTACGCTTTTTTATCTTTTCATTGTGTATGCAGTGGACATACCTATTTGAACTCTGATGCTTTCTTACCACTTCTGAGAGAACTCAAAACAATGGAAGTGGAGGCAGGCTACAGTTCCAGTACATTACTAGGTTCAGCCCACCACCCGTTACTACTCCACTGTTTTGGTTTCTACTGGGAGGTGTCAGACAGGGTTTGGTGTCCTCTATCCAGAAGTCCAATCTGCAGTGTGACAAGGTTTTTAAAAAGTCATATGTAACATTTTGTAACTTCTCCTGGACCTTAATTTCTTACGTTTTTGCTCACCTTGTCTTTCATGCAAGTAGATTTTCTGATTTCTCATCATCGGTCTACTTCAAACAATTGTTCTACTATCTCTCTGATGGCCTTCACCATGCAATGAACTGTGAACCACTACAACTCCCCTTTAAAGCTTCAAGGAAATGGAACCTTGTAGAGATAGGCCCATAGCTGCTATAGTGTTTCTGACGTCATCTCAATCCTGAGTTTCTCATCAGTGCCAAGCTACAGACCCCAAGCAGTATCTGGCAGACCAGGATGTAATGGGAACGTTGAAGTAACGGATGAATAACAGATGAATCAAAAACCCATCACCATTCTAATCAGAAGAATTAGAACTAACTCACAATGGTTGGAGCGCTCCTCTTATTGCTTTTCCTATGCAAACCCTTCCACTCACACACCTGAATGTATTCTGGATCAGATAATTCATTGCTAATTTACTGTACATGTGAGCATGATTTCAACCAACCGGGCATAAGTGTTCTCTATTGATGTTAGACCATAACAAAAAGCCAAATACTTATTTAGACGCACAGATGAGCGCGACTCTTTGCTGCAGGAAGAAAGCCATCGCCCTCTGCGCCCATTCAACATAGTCTAGATGTACGTTTTTATTACTCCTAACAAAATAACTTTTGGGGTTCTCATACGCTTACCATGATGTTTTGATTCTTGCTTGAACAGTCGCTAAGATTATATTTGGTTGTGATCTTTGCAAAATAACTATTTTGAATGCAGCAGTTGTTAGCTAGAACGCTAACGCTCATTGACATAGGCTGTAGCAAAAGCTAGCCAAAGAGCCATTATACTGGTTGAAGTGTTTTTTTAAGTATAATGCAGTTGATTTGCGATGAGACAAACATATTAAGCAGGACATTCATACGAGCCGTATAATCCCAAAGTAGTGTGAAATGCACTCATAAGTAACATGGAGAGGCTTTTTTGCTGGCGTTCTATAAGAACTCCCAGGTGTTCTGCCACCAATTTGCGCGCATCGCCCTCGCGTGACAATGTTTGCAAACACAGAAAAGGGTCTATACAATTATTCTACAGTCGACGACTCCTGATAAGTGCACATGGGATAAGCGCAAACTGTAGGTGCATTCATTGCCGTCCACCAGTCTGAATACAAAACTGCTAGTCCATTGCATTTATCCGGAGTTGACTGTCGCCTATTGAAGTCATGAAGTCATAATGACTATGTTAAACGCACATTTCATGGTTGCCATTATGGAGTAAATATTATGCCTGTTGCTCTGAATCCAGATCAGTATAGTATTCTTTGTGACATTTCTCATACGATGTCACTTTCACACAGCCATCATATGCCTCATGTGTTTCTGTCGTGGCAAATACCTGTTACTGTATGTAAAGCTGTGAGGACTGAGGGTAGAGTTTCATTCATTTATTTAACCAGTCAGTCGCCTTTAGGATGTGTGTATCCATATGCAGTTCATTTCCGCATGCAGTCATGCACTAGACTGAAGCTGCTTGCAGAAAAAAAAAAAAAAAGATTTGGATAAAATCTAGATTGTTGACGAGATCTGCAAACTGAAAACGTATGGACAGTTCCTGGGGAATATGCTGTATTCCAAACCAACCCCTAGCAACCAGCCCCTAGGCACTACATCCAGATCTGAAAAGATGAATAATTGGATAGGTGTAATCAAGGTGGTGGTAGTCACTCAACATTGCCCTCAGATAGGCCATCAGCTTATGGCTAATTAGGCCTACATGTCCTATACAGCAGGTGCCTTGGTGAGAAGGGTTAGCTAGGGGTTGATTCATAAGAAAAGGAAACAGCAGGTTCCCCAACCCCTGGGGTCTAACCAGGGGTTTTCTACTACTGACTTACATGTATTCCATGGTCTTCTCCTGTTCACAACAGACAGACAAGCTGCTTTGTGCATGGTAGAGTTGGACTCCTCTTGTACATCTCAAATGAGTTTTTCATATGTTTTGTATACTGTATTTTTTATTATGGACAAATAAAAATCTAAAAAATATATTGAAACGTAAAACCTATATTTGTTTACATTGCTCGCCATCAGTGACTAAATCAAGGTATATAATTAGTGTACAGTACATAGAAAGTTAGACATTTCTGCCCACATCTATCACTGACAAACTGTTTAAACATTTGTCATTGAAAGGTCCCTCTGGTCATTTTGAGTACAATGATCAAGAGTTAACTCAAAGATCCATTCATTAACATTATTAGTGGAGCGGAGATGGCAGTTCTATCAAACTAAGAATTCTAGAAGCGCAAAACATTCCATGGGGTGTTGACATCCCTTCCTGTGTCTTAAGATTCCATTCGTCTGCAGGGCTTCACATGTTGCATCCAGGTGCTCTCATCTTTTCTTGGTGGGTTTGGGGTTGTACCTACACACACACACACACACACACACACACACACACACACACACACACACAGGTTAAGTCGGGGCAGTGGCCAGCCAGACATCCACCTAGACACTCAGGCCTACACTCAGGCTTTTAACATTCCTGCTAGATCAATCCTGGATGCATTTTGGACAAATATTAAAAATAGCCCAAATTAAGCCAGTGCTGTAAACCTCTGGCCGTGTTTGAAGAGCTCAAACCAAACATCTTCCCAATAAACTAAGTCTGGGAGACGGGTTCGGGCCGGACCCAAAAACATAAAACCGCAGCTTGTTTTCTTAGTAGCCGGCGCTGTCCTCTGGCCATGCATGACTGAGTGGGCATCATGACTCAATGATCAAACAGCACAGGCTCGCTCCAGGCGTGCACACAAACGCACACTCCCTTTACTGCTTAGCAAGGGGAAATGTAGCAGCCTTAGCATGCGCATACATCACCTGCATAACCCAGACAACCAGCTGTGACACAGGAACCACTGGGCGCTGATTGGTCAGTGACAAGCCAAAACTAAGATCCACCCACTCACATCAGGAATGTTTATCTCTCTGTTCTGTGTGTCTTGGTCTAAACATTCCTTTCCAGATGACTATTTGACAGGCGAATCCAAAAATGGTGTTGATGTGTATTGTATGTATGCAGGGGACCAGCTAATTTAACCTTGAGGGATAATACATCTCTATTGTATGTGAATCAGAATCAAAACCTGAGATCAGCCATGTTGGTTGGATTACAGCTACAACCAAGGCTATGTTGCTGTGCGGTCAATGTTGTTTTGTGTTTTTAAATTGGGGTTAAGGGAATGAATAGATGAATGAATGAGTGTGGAGTAATGAAGAGCTCAGCAGAGAGCCTTTAGTCCCATTCATCCTGTGTGCAGGCAGCTGTGTGTGCGTCAGCCTGTATGGCTTTGTTGTCTTGTGTCTGGTAGTGACGTCCTTGAACACGGAGCAATGCCCCCTGGGAATGTGATGTTTGTGTAAGCTGGGTGCTCCAACCCTTCTGCTCCGCTGCAGACTGCAGATGGAGCGGCTGACTTTTTCTACCTTGGGGGCTGGAGGGGGCAACATCACTCCACATTCATTCCCATAATTCCCTTAACCCCATTCCCAGCCTGGCTCCAAACCTCATGTACTGTAGGCTGTGGTGCCCTCCACCTGAAATAATGTGACCCCCATTGATTTGGGTTGATTGTTTTGATGTTTGCAGCCCAACAAGCCTTGACTCGTACCTGAAGAGGTCATCTCCCAAAGTCTCCTCTTTCTTGCTCTGACGCTCATCCTGAAACACACAGACACAGGGCTTTGACTCACAGACCCACACACCTCCATCTCCTCTCTACCCAGCCTCAACCCTTCCATCTCTCTCTACCCAGCCTCAACCCCTCCATCTCTCTACCCAGCCTCAGCTCCTCCATCTCCTCTCTACCCAGCCTCAGCCCCTCCATCTCCTCTCTACCCAGCCTCAGCCCCTCCATCTCCTCTCTACCCAGCCTCAACCCTTCCATCTCCTCTCTACCCAGCCTCAGCCCCTCCATCTCCTCTCTACCCAGCCTCAACCCCTCCATCTCCTCTCTACCCAGCCTCAGCCCCTCCATCTCCTCTCTACCCAGCCTCAACCCTTCCATCTCCTCTCTACCCAGCCTCAGCCCCTCCATCTCCTCTCTACCCAGCCTCAACCCCTCCATCTCCTCTCTACCCAGCCTCAACCCTTCCATCTCCTCTCTACCCAGCCTCAGCCCCTCCATCTCCTCTCTACCCAGCCTCAACCCCTCCATCTCCTCTCTACCCAGCCTCAACCCTTCCATCTCCTCTCTACCCAGCCTCAACCCTTCCATCTCCTCTCTACCCAGCCTCAGCCCCTCCATCTCCTCTCTACCCAGCCTCAACCCCTCCATCTCCTCTCTACCCAGCCTCAACCCTTCCATCTCCTCTCTACCCAGCCTCAGCCCCTCCATCTCCTCTCTACCCAGCCTCAGCCCCTCCATCTCCTCTCTACCCAGCCTCAGCCCCTCCATCTCCTCTCTACCCAGCCTCAGCCCCTCCATCTCCTCTCTACCCAGCCTCAGCCCCTCCATCTCCTCTCTACCCAGCCTCAACCCTTCCATCTCCTCTCTACCCAGCCTCAACCCTTCCATCTCCTCTCTACCCAGCCTCAGCCCCTCCATCTCCTCTCTACCCAGCCTCAGCCCCTCCATCTCCTCTCTACCCAGCCTCAACCCCTCCATCTCCTCTCTACCCAGCCTCAGCCCCTCCATCTCCTCTCTACCCAGCCTCAGCCCCTCCATCTCCTCTCTACCCAGCCTCAGCCCCTTCACCCCGTTACTACACAATTTCATGGTAAATACCATGTACTTATCTTCTAGGAGTGTTTGTGTGTCTCAGGGGTTGCTAAACAGACATTAAGTATTGTAGTAAAAAGCAGCTGAAGTAGGACTGTGTACCTCTGCTGCGTCTCTCAGCCACTCCTCCAGCTCAGAGTTCTTGCCCCGGTTGTGGGCCAACAGGTCTGACCCTCCGATGATGTTGGGCAAACCCTGGGCACCGGGCACTGGGACCTGAAAAACACACACACATCCACATGAATTACTACACACACATAGACACACACACAGAAACAGAGACACTAAGCTAACAAGAGTCCCATGACCCTGTGTTGTGGTGAGGTGGATTCTGGGGTCTACCTTACGGAAGCGTTTGAAGTCCTTCCTGTTGACGTTGCTGTGCGTCTCCGTGGGGCGTGGTTTAGGTCTGGCCAGTGTTGCCACGGTGAGGGATTTGAACTCCACCACTAGAAGTCTGCTGGGGAGATTCTCACCCCCTGAACCCTACATCACAACACACAGACCAGTTACTGACAAACCTAACTCTTCTCCACTGGCCCCTACTCCAGACCAGTTACTGACAGACCTAACTCTTCTCCACTGGCCCCTACTCCAGACCAGTTACTGACAGACCTAACTCTTCTCCACTGGCCCCTACTCCAGACCAGTTACTGACAGACCTAACTCTTCTCCACTGGCCCCTACTCCAGACCAGTTACTGACAGACCTAACTCTTCTCCACTGGTCCCTACTCCAGACCAGTTACTGACAGACCTAACTCTTCTCCACTGGCCCCTACTCCAGACCAGTTACTGACAGACCTAACTCTTCTCCACTGGCCCCTACTCCAGACCAGTTACTGACAGACCTAACTCTTCTCCACTGGTCCCTACTCCAGACCAGTTACTGACAGACCTAACTCTTCTCCACTGGCCCCTACTCCAGACCAGTTACTGACAGAACTAACTCTTCTCCACTGGCCCCTACTGCAGACAGATACAGACAGGACTTACTGAGGCTTTTTGTTTGGCAGGTTTGGAGGGTTTGGTATCAGTCTCCGGCTTTTCCAGATGACCAGGGGCCACACCACTAACTGGTTTTGCCTTGGGGGGACAGAAGATGAAGGATAGTTAATAATAATAGTCACATAATAGAAACCAGGGCTGGGGAAGCCAGTTAATTCAGGAAGTAAACTGAAATTCCAATTCAGCGATAAAAAAAAAAGGCATATATTTTCAATGAAACTGAGAAGTAGAAGCGATCCATTCTTACATTTTAAATTAAAATCACTTCCTGAATTGAGTGGCTTCAATTGGAATTGACCCCAGTCCTGATAGAAACACATCAATTTATTATGTACGTTATGATAACAAACACACAGTGACAGCTCCTTTCACCTCAATGAAAGACACCTCTTCCTCTTTGACCTCAGCTACAGGCTCCGCTCGCTGTCTTGTATTGGCTGACGAGCCCTCTTCTGAATCCAAGCTTGACCTATGATAGGCTGTGATTGGTTCCACTGGATCAACCCGCTGTTTCTTATTGGCAGAGGTAAGTTCCACTGTCTTTAGGAGCTGTTTTCTATCGATTGAGCTCTTGTCCGTCAGCTTCGACCTCTGGCCTTGACTGGCTGACATGGGCTCATCTGATTCGTCCATGTCCTCAGACATGATGGACTCCAGTTCGTCCATCTCTATCTCTGAAGCCCCACCCCCTTTCGTCTCCTCCTCCATCTCTTTCCTCTTCCTGGATTGGAGCCCCTGCTGGGCAGGGTGGGAGACCCCCTCTGACAGAGCCTCAGTCTGACCTGCTCCTGAGCTCTGTTGGCCCTGGGACCTGCCTGTGGGGGTGTGTGTGGTAGCCCGTGTGTGTGTCGTGGCAGAAGGAGTGTGTGTGGTGGTGTTTGAGGGCGCACGTGTGTGTGTGGTGTTGCAGGTCTCCGTGTGCTGTGGTACTGTCCTCTTCCTCTTCTCCTCCTCCTCCTCTTCCCTCCTGGAGAGCTTGGCCTCTGATTGGACAGTAGGGGACTCCTTGCCTTCCCGAGGTCTGAGAGAGAGAGCGAGAGAGAGAAAACATTGGTGTCTGTATATAATATCACCATTAACTCAAGATTGATAAGCCTCTGTGTGGAATTGTATGGATATCTCCAGAGAACTGCACTTGCCTTTTCTTGCCGACAGGCTGGAAGAAACTTGTGAGGGCAGACTGTTTCTGGGGGGAACCTTTCTGCGAGACCTGTTGTTTCTGGGAGGAGCACTTTTGTGTGGACATCGTCTGCACTCCCCCGTTGGTCCGAGGGGCAGTGGCTAGGAATCTGGTGATAGCATCACCTTTCCCTCCACCTAATATCATGATAATACAATGTCATTTAGCAGACACATGTATTCAGTTTATATGGCCCATGCCAGAACTTTACTACTGTAACTGACACCCACCCACTCTGCCTAAGTCATTAGAAACCATTCTACCTGGGTGTTGTATCTCTCCTTTTTTTCTGTCTGAGCCGCCACCACCAGCGCTGTCTGAGGCGCTGAATGATGACATCATAGTCTCTGACACTGTACAGGTCCCGGCCAGCTCTCTGCCTGAGGAGCGTTTGGGTCGGTCAAGATGAGAGGTTGTCCGGCTCTGGTCCCTCTCAGGGGTCTCTCCAACTGCACTCACCCCAGCCACATCCACCCTACCCGGGGATAAGACAGCACAGATCAGCCTGACACACTCAAGTAGAACTGGGAGTTTGGAGCTCAGGTTGTGTGTGTGTGTGTCTTACCCACTGATGCCCTGTGAGGGCTCGGTGTTTACAGCATAGGCTGTGATGTTCTGAGACGCCGCTGGCAGCACCGTCTCGTCCACTGGTGCATTCTGGGATAGCGTGGCACCGGGGATGGTGGGTTTCATTCTCATGGATTCTGACCAGGGGAAAAAAACACATGAACAACAATACAATAGTGTTGACTCCACTCCATAAGTCTATATCATTATAAAATCAGGAACTCAAATTAAACAGACTATGATTCACCGTATGAGAGCCCCACCCACCCTGAGAGCCCCACCCACCTGAGTCAGCCATCTGATTGGAGGGATTACAGTACTTGTCACAGCTGACATAGATGGCAGCCAATCCGATCTCAGACTCTGTGATGAACCGAAGACCTTTCCTGGAGAGCGTGAGAGATGGTAAATATAGACTGTGCTGACCCAATCAGTTAGTCTAGTTTCAGAGCTTCAGAGAATAAGCGTAAACCCCTAACAGCAGTCCTTCAACAGTGAATTTACATAGGAAAAGCCTCAAGTCTCAAAAGCTTCAGGAATGTCTCAATTGTTTGTGTCATTCAACCCCCCACAATTCTCTCCCTTTTTAGGTATCGAACACACTCAAACTGCACTCTGTCTTTATGATACTGCAGTGTGTGTACCTCTGTAGAATCCTCCCCACAGAGTCTGCCCACTTCTTAGTGGAGGGGGGCACTAGTGCTTGGGAATTTCCCGTTGCCATGTTGATCACACAGCTCAAAGGCGACTCCAGGAGTGACACAGGGACAGACCCCTCCTCCAGGAGCTGGCTCCTCCCACCTCCACAACTCACTGCCAAACTCAGACGCTTTTGCTGGAGAGAAGGAACGAACAAGTGAGTGTGTATGAGTGTGTGATAGAGAGACAGAGAGAGAGAGAGAGAGAGATATATATTGTTATTATTGTCGTGATTATTATTCGAAATAGTAGTAGTACGGGTAGTAGGGGTAATGATAGTAGTTTAATGATGGTGGTGATAGTAGTAGTAGTAATGATGATGGTAGTTGTAGTACTGATGTAATGGTGATGATGACAGTTATAGTTTTAGTAGGTAGAGACAGAGGTAGAAATGCTACTAGTGGTAATGGTAGAAGTAGGGATAGTTGTAGTATTAGTGTTAATAGTGGTGGTAGCATTCATTTTAGTAATAATAATAGTAGCGTGTTCATTTTCCATGTTTAGCCTTTTATTGTCCATATTATTAATTCTATTTTTCTATTTCTACTATTGACTGTTACCATTTTATTGTTGTTATTTCTATTATTTACTACCATTTAATATTATTATTCATTATTTTATTAGAATGTACACCGAGTATACCAAACACCTTCCTAATATTGAGTTGCACCCCCTTTTGCCCTCAGTACAGCTTCAATTCGTCGGGGCATGGACTCTACAAGGTGTCGACAGCGTTCCACAGGGATGCTGGCCCATGTTGACTCCAATGCTTCCCACAGTTGTGTCAAGTTGGCTGAAAGTCCTTTGGGTGGTGGACCATTCTTGATACACACAACTGTTGAGCGTGGAAAACCCAGCACCGTTGCAGTTCTTGACACACTCAAACCGGTGCGCCTGGCACCTACTACCATACCCCGTTCAAAGGCACTTAAATATTTTGTCTTGCCCAAGCACCCTCTGAATGGCACACATACACAATCCATGTCTCAATTATCTCAAGGCTTAGAAATCCTTCTTTATCTTGTCTCCTCCCTTTATTGATGTCACTTGTAAATTCCACTTCAATCGTTGATGAAGGGATTACTCCTGAGTGGCGCAGTGGTCTAAGGCACTGCATCACAGTGCTAACTGTGCCACTAGAGATCCTGGTTCGAATCCAGGCTCTGTTGCAGCCGGCCGCGACCGGGAGACTCATGGGCGGCGCACAATTGGCCCAGCGTCGTCCAGGGTAGGGGAGGGAATGGCCGGCAGGGATGTAGCTCAGTTGATAGAGCATGGCGTTTGCAACGCCAGGGTTGTGGGTTCGATTCCCATGGGGGGGCCAGTATAAAATAAATGTATTCACTAACTGTAAGTCGCTCTGGATAAGAGCGTCTGCTAAATGACTAAAATGTAAATGTAAGGGATCATAGCTTTCACCAGGATTTACCTGGTCAGTCTATGTCATGGAAAGAGCAAGTTTTGTATATTGTATACATTGTTGCTTTGGCAATGTTGACGCAATGTTTTTCATGCCAATAAAGCAGCTTGAGATTGAGAAAGAGAGAGAGATTGAGAATGAAGCAGAGAGAGAGAGAGAGCGATTGACAGAGGGACAGAAAGACACAGAGAGAGAGACAGACAGTGAAAGAGAAAGGCACAGCGATAAAGAGACAGAGAGACAGACAGAGAGAGATAGAGAAAGGCACAGTGAGAAGAGAGAGAGATAGAGAGAGAGACAAAGAGAGAGCGACAGAACGAGAGACAGAGAGAGAGAGAGAGAGACAGACAGAGACAGAGAGACGGAGAGTGTGAGAGAGAAAGAGACAGAGAGAGAGAGAGAGAAAATAAAAACATCACAGATTTTAACAACTATTTCCCTGAATACATAACTAAGTGACTACACATAACCAACCACCTAACAAATGTCCTATCATCATTACCTGGTCTCCTAGCTGATGAGAAGAGCTCTCTATCCAAGTCAAATGTTGATCAGGAGGCAATAATCAGGCCATAAAGACTAATGGAAGCCCTTAATTGATTTATTCAGACTCTCACATTAAGCAGCCATGTGAGGCGAGGGCTGTTCTGTAACGTTGGATTGTATAACGGCTATTCATAGAGAAAGTTTGGAGAGTGAGAGAGGCAGGCCAGTACCTGTTTGGCATTGAGGAAGAGGAAGGTCTTGTCAGTGAAAAGTTCTTTACGTTCTGGCCTCTCTGTCAGGTCCACCTCATCCTTATTCAGACTGGGCTCGTCTATCTCTGGGAAGAAACTATTAACACCCACAACATCATTCAATAAGGTTAAAGGGATAGTGAGAGAGTTGGGCAATTAAGCCCTTTATCTACTTGCCTAGAGTCAGATTAACTCATGGATACCATTTAGAAGTCTCTGCGACCAGTATGAAGGAAGTTAAAAGTAGTTTTGCGAGCCATTGTTAACTAGTCTACCTCGCAGTATCCATTTAATCCATTGGCATATACAAAGAATTTGGAAAGCATTCAGACCCCTTGACTTTTTCCCCATTTTGTTATGTTACAGCCTTATTCTAAAATGGATGAAATATTTTTTTTCCCTCATCACTCTACACACAATACCCCACAATGACAAAGCGAAAACTGGTTTTTAGACATTTTTACACATTTATAACAAATAAAAAACAGAAATACCTTATTTACATAAGTATTCAGAATCTTTACTATGAGACTCGAAATTGAGCTCAGGTGCATCCTGTTTCCATTGATCATCCCTGAGATGTTTCTACAACTTGATTTGAGTCCACCTGTGGTCAATTCAATTGATTGGACATGATTTGGAAAGGCACACACCTGTCTATAAAGGTCCCACAGTTGACTGTGTATGTCAGAGCAAAAACCAAGCCATGAGGTCAAAGGAAGTTGTCCGTAGAGCTCCGAGACAGGATTGTGTCGAGGCACAGATCTGGGAAGGGTACCAAACAATGTCTGCAGCATTGAAGGTCCCCAAGAACACAGTGGCCTCCATCATTCTTAAATGGATGAAGGTTGGAACCACCAAGACTCTTCCTAGAGCTGGCCGCCCGGCCAAACTGAGCAATCTGGGGAGAAGGGCCTTAGTCAGGGAGGTGACCAAGAACCCGATGGTCACTCTGACAGAGCTCCAGAGTTCCTCAGTGGAGATGGGAGAACCTTCCAGAAGGACAACCATTTCTGCAGCACTCCACCAATAAGGCCTTTATGGTAGAGTGGCCAGACTGAAGCCACTCCTCAGTAAAAGGCACATGACAGCCCGCTTGGAGTTTGCCAAAAGGCACCTAAAGGACTCTCAGACCATGAGAAACAAGATTCTCTGGTCTGATGAAACCAAGAATGAACTCTATGACCTGAATGCCAAGCGTCACGTTTGGAGGAAACCTGGCACCATCCCTACGGTGAAGCATGGTGGTGGCAGCATCATGCTGTGGGGATGTTTTTCAGCGGCAGGGACTGGGAGACTAGTCAGGATTGAGGGTAGGAAGAATGGAGCAAAGTACAGCGAGAGCCTTGATGAAAACCTGCTCCAGAGCACTCAGGACCTGACTGGGGCGAAGGTTCACCTTCCAACAGGACAACGACCCTAAACACACAGCCAAGACAACGCAGGAGTGGCTTCGGGACAAGTCTCTGAATGTCCTTGAGTGGTCCAGCCAGAGCCCGGACTTGAACCCGATCTAACATATCTGGAGCGACCTGAAAATAACTGTGCAGCGACGCTCCCCATCCAACCTGACAGAGCTTGAAAGGATCTGCAGAGAAAAATGGGAGAAACTCCCCAAATACAGGTGTGCCAAGCTTGTAGCGTCATACCCAAGAAGACTTGAGGCTGTAATCGCTGCCAAAGGTGCTTCAACAAAGTACTGAGTAAAAGGTCTGAATACTTATGTAAATGTGCTATTTATTTATTTGATACATTTGCAAAAAATTCTAAAAACCTGATTTTGCTTTGTCATTATGGGGTATTGTGTGTGTGTATATATATATATATATATTTTTTTTAAAAATACATTTTAGAATAAGGCTGTAACAAAATGTGGAAAAAGTTGAGGTGTCTGAATACTTTCCCAATGCACTGTAGGTCTATAAAATGAGGCCTGGATGAAGTGGCAGCTGTTATTGTGCGGTTTGTGGAGGTGAGCATCAGCCGTGTGTGTGTCTGGTGTCTCTTAGTACCTCTCAGCTTTTGGAGGTGGTTGTTTCTGTTGCAGGGCTTTGGTGAGCTCAGTGAAAAACTCCTGCTTGACTATGGGCCGACAGCACAGCAACGCACAGATAGTCTGCATGGGGAGAGAGCACATCCTGTATGTACAGATGAATTAAAACACACACACACACACACACAGTTTGTGGTCATGTGCTGACCTTGATGGTGACTTTAACAGTGGGCATGACCAGGTGAGTGCAGTCCTGTGTCCAGGTGTTGGCCAGTCGGCCACCCAGAGGCTGCAGGGCCTGAGACAGAGAGACCTTCCCTTCATTATCCACACAGGACGAACACACCACCACCGTTACCTGCTGCACACTGGAGAGCGGGACATATATTTCTAATTATTGTGTGCATCACAATTCTTATGAATTATTATCATTGTGTAAATTTGGGTGCACACCTGAACTTGCTGTGGAAGACCCCAAATGTCACTCTGTCCCCTGCCGTTAGGCTGCGAGGGGTGTCACCTGACAGACGCTCCTCGTTAACAAATGTCCCATACTTAGAGCAGTCCTTCAGGGTCAGGGTCTGGCACATGACACAACACAACCACAGTCTGTTGGTTACATAGACCTCTACTTTATGAAAAACTCTCTTAACCAAACAATACAAGACGTGGATTTTGATAGTGTCTCCTTATGTAACACATGCACAGCATTAGGACAACAACAAAAAAACAGCTCTGTCTATAAGATTCATGCAGGCAAGTAAGGACGGTGAACAGTGCAAGAGCACCTTCTACTGCAAGAGAGATATGACAGCATTTGATGGACTAGGGACAGAATGTAGGGCTGCTCACTTTCAGCCTATATATTTTTCAGTTAAGTATTTAGGAGTTGTAGGGTAGTGCTCTGGTTAAGTGGGTGTGTAGTGTTTGTGTGTGATTCAAAATACAGTTACTCCTAATACAGAATATCCCTGTCTCTCTCTCTCTCTCTCTCACCTGGTCTGTAGCGGTAAGGTGAGCATGAGCCCGGCTGATGGACTGGTCATTGGGCAGGATGACCTCACAGTTCTTACGCCCCACCACATACTCCTTACCTGGCAGGAGGTAGTGGGTGACAGCTGGGACAGTTGTCATGAGATGGAATAGTGAGAAAGGTAATGTTCTTATTCAAAACAACTGGAGGATGATTAAGGGCTTAATCATCATATTTTATGTCCTAGATAGAAGATTACCAACTGCAACAGTGTAAGACTGCACGTTAGCTAGTTAGGTGTAACTTTGATAAAGTGTGTCATAGGAATAATACTAACTAGCTAATTAGAAAGCTAGCTACCCAAACAATTTTTAATAGCTACTGTAACAGGTTTGATTCTCATCTTCTAAACGCGTATTCTGATACTCCAAAATACACAGAGAAACATAGCTAGCTAACAACTAGAACGAGCTGTCAAATGTAGCTAGCTAGCTCATGTTGTTAGCTGGTGGGTTGGTCATCCGCTATGGCTAAGATAGCTAGCTAGCTAGAGCTGGGCAAAACAAAAGTTACCTCCGGATTCTAAAGGTTTCAGTGTCCACATTGTATATGCTACTACGGGCTATGGAACGAACCCCCCGAACATGTGTTGCTCTTCTCTGTCAATAACTAGCTAGCTAGTTAGGTATACATTTACAAATAGTAAAATATCTAATGCGAGTCCGAGTTGCGTAAAAAGTCAGTGCGAAAGTCCACATTAACTTCCTTTCAAAATAAGAGTCCCAACTGTTGGCATGGACATGATGCCGCTACTTATTCACTGAATCCAAATAAAATAAAATAAAATACAATTTGATTTGTCACATACAGTCGTGGTCAAAAGTTTTGAGAATGAGTCTGCTGCCTCAGTTTTTATGATGGCAATTTGCATATACTCCAGAATGTTATGAAGAGTGATCAGATGAATTGCAATTAATTGCAAAGTCCCTCTTTGCCATGAAAATGAACTTAATACCAAAAATACATTTCCACTGCATTTCAGCCCTGCCACAAAAGGACCAGCTGACATGTCAGTGATTCTCTCGTTAACACAGGTGAGAGTGTTGACGAGGACAAGGCAGGAGATCACTATGTCAAGCTGATTGAGTTAGAATAACTGACTGGAAGCTTTAAAAGGAGGGTGGTGCTTGAAATCATTATTCTTCCTCTGTTAACCATGGTTACCTGCAAGGAAACACGTGCCATCATCATTGCTTTGCACAAAAAGGGCTTCACAGGCAGGGATATTGCTGCTAGTAAGATTGCACCTAAATCAACCATTTATCGGATTATCAAGAACTTCAAGGAGAGAGGTTCAATTGTTGTGAAGAAGGCTTCAGGGCGCCCAAGAAAGTCCAGCAAGCGCCAGGACCGTCTCCTAAAGTTGATTCAGCTGAGGGATCGGGGCACCACCAGTGCAGAGCTTGCTCAGGAATGGCAGCAGGCAGGTGTGAGTGCATCTGCACGCACAGTGAGACTTTTGGAGGATGGCCTGGTGTCAAGAAGGGCAGCGAGGAAGCCACTTCTCTCCAGCAAAAACATCAGGGACAGACTGATATTCTGCCAAAGGTACAGGGATTGGACTGCTGAGGACTGGGTTAAAGTCATTTTCTCTGATGAATCCCCTTTCCGATTATTTGGGGCATCTGGAAAAAAGTGAGAGCCAGAAATCTTGCTTGTTTGT
Organism: Coregonus lavaretus; assembly: GCF_964263955.1. NCBI lineage: Eukaryota > Metazoa > Chordata > Actinopteri > Salmoniformes > Salmonidae > Coregonus > Coregonus lavaretus. Next base: position 8,027,678 of record NC_140000.1, read on the forward strand.
AGGTGACCAAATACTTATTTTCCACCATAATTTGCAAATAAATTCATTAAAAATCCTACAATGTGATTTTCTGGATTTTTTTCCCCTCAATTTGTCTGTCATAGTTGACGTGTACCTATGATGAAAATTACAGGCCTCTCTCATCTTTTTAAGTGGGAGAACTTGCACAATTGGTGGCTGACTAAATACTTTTTTCCCCCACTGTATATCACTGTGGCAAGGCATATGAACTAACAGGTTATAGAGCAAACAAAGGTTGTAATATGTTTTTTTTTTCTGGCTTGGCTTCCCCAGTGATTTTACCCAAGCACCACTATGTACAGAAGAAGAACATAAGGCATTTGAAACATATCTGTTTATTTAAACATCAGACACATGTAGGACCTAGGTACTAACGTCTTGTGGATTAAACATGTCCAATGTAACATACATTTATGAAGAAAATTCAATAATGCAGTGAGTCTGAGTTTATAACCCCTCCCCCAATCTCCTAATAATCTTTCGGTGTCACTGTGAGTGGATTGTATTACAGTAGTTCATATTCTTTGGCTGTGTTCAGACCTTGACTTGGGCAGCAGCTCACTGGAGCCGAATACCGGCACCTCAAATTCTCTACTGCTTGAGGTCCTGTTCCTCTTATAGAATATTAACTAAAAAGTATTGTGGAGCTCCTGCACCCAAATATAAACAGTACCGGCACCCAAAATGAGTACCAGAACCTATTTCAGTCCAAGTCAAGCACTGACTGTGTTAACGTCAATCTATCTGCATTTGTTCATAAGACACAGTGAGAAACACTATCAGTCAATTTGTGTTTTAATCATTTCTCATCTTCCCATTTATGAGTGGCAGAATTATGGACCGATCCAAATAAAAGGCTGCTGTCAGATTTCCATGGCTGCCGCGCCCCTGGCCTCAGACGACCCCGTCCCCACAGACAAGGCAGCTTGTGATTGTCTTTCATCACAGCGATGGTGTTGCAGGAGTCTGGCTTGCGGATCACATCACACCAATCAGGGTAGTCCACGATTTGAGATCCACTGTGAGGAAGGTAAAGAGATCAATAACACACTTTGTTCTATCAACCGTCAATACAATCAAACAGTGTCTATGCCGAGGTATGTATTGTGACGTAAAAGTGTGATGGTGTGACTTACTGATCACAGCAGCCCACTCCAAATGGCTCCATACAGACACACTGGTAACAGTTCTTGGTCATCCAACTCTCTCCTATTCCATACACTTGGCCCATGTACTCACAGCTTCCTATAAGACACATACACACACATGGTTAATACACACACACACACACACACGCACACACGCACGCACATACACAGGTACACACACCCACACACACACACAAACCTTTGGTATCGAAGTAGCACTCCCCACTGTTGTAGACAGAGAGACAGGGCATAGTGACACTCAGGATGAAGACTAGAGCCAGCAGCATCATCCTCATCATCCTCACTGGGTCTGTCATCTCTGTCTGTGGATGAGGAACCAACTCAATAGTCAGACAATAGTCAGTCCATAGGGTTTAGTGTGGTGCATAGAACCAACATTGTCAATTATGAGGAAAGAAAGATATACTGTATACTCTTAGAATGAAGGCTATAGAAAGGAAATCAGTTAATTCCATCTTGGACAAATGTTCCCTCTCTGTCCATCTCTCACTCTTTCTCTCCCTTAATCTCTCTTTCTTTTCCAAACTCACCATCTTTAATTCTCTTTTTTCCATCTCACTTACCCCTCAAAGATCCCTCTTTTTCTTTGTTGTGAAACTCTCGTCTTTCTCCTCCTCTATCTTCTGTCTGTCTTCTTGGACAAAGTCTTCAGTTCCTGATGTCTTCTGTCTGTCTTCTTGGACAAAGTCTTCAGTTCCTGATGTCTTCTGTCTGTCTTCTTGGACAAAGTCTTCAGTTCCTGATGTCTTCTGTCTGTCTTCTTGGACAAAGTCTTCAGTTCCTGATGTCTTCTGTCTGGCTTCTTGGACAAAATCTTCAGTTCCTGATGTCTTCTGTGTCCAGTGTTCCCTATCCCTCCTCTCAGCCTGACCCCCTTGGTGTCAGTCTTGGACTGTGGTGTGGTCTGTTCAAACTCAGATATTTATACAGCACCTAAACCCCCCCCCCCCCCCCCCCCCCCCTCCAACTCTATAGGTCCATCTCTCTCTCTCTCTTTATGGTTATCTTTCTATGTCTTGGACACACACACACATACGTTGGTATGACTTGCCTTCGTCATCTCTTCTTGTTTCCCTGCAGTGATTGTCCCTGTGAATACAGTGTGGCCTCACTCAGATAACAGTTGCCCAAGGAAGCAGTTATGAGACCCTTTTTATGGATCCCCCAAACTGGACGTGACATGAGGCTTCAGAGAGAGTTAAACCACTGGTGATCTCTATCAATGGAGCTGTTTAGTAACCATTGAGCTGTGCCATCACGGGACAGCAGGTGTGTGTGCGTGTGTTTGGTTTGTAATTGTGTGTGCACCTTTGTGTGTATATGAGGGAGGGAAAGTCATTGACAGAAGGTGTCTGCAATATTTGAGGGACCATGTTGCGAGACCACATTATAAGGCCATACAGTATACCAGACGTCCTCCTATATCTCCTTCCACCAGCCTCCTCTGCGGTATACCCATTGCGTGCCTGAACAGATTTATTTAGCAGATGCACTTTAATTTAGATTACGAGGAAGTATTTGAATGGCTGCATTTTCCAACAATTGCTTTATGATGCAATTACATTAATACATTCATGCATATCAGTCATCATGTATAACAAGAGGTCCTATCACTTATGATGAGTCATTTAAAGCTGGAATCCTTAATTGAAACAATAACAAGGCGTCAACCCCGCCTGTGTTTTGGTAAAAAGCTGAGGGATGGGCCTGGAGAAATGTAACCACTTTCAAATTCAAAGCGAGAGCTTTGATTGCAAGGACTGACCATCCAGATATCAGAATGATAGTTTTAACCATGTTTTGAGGCTATACAGTGTTTGTTTACATTTACTTTGTTTACAAACATTGGAGTATAACAAGCCTATATTTTGGGTTCTGATGGGGTACAACAATTGAAGCTCATGAGGCATTTATAAGTTATATTCTTCAAGAACCAATGGCTAAACTGTATATCATTAAGTCCTAAAATGTATGTAGCAACTAAGGATTCTAGCTTTAAAATGTGTTTGTGAATATGGCATCACTGTGTTTCATTGATCTTTATAAGGAATGTCATTAAATATCTTAGAAACATGCAGCCATCTAATTATGTAGATATAGGCAATGTTATCCACACTATATCAACCTTTGTGTGTGTCTGTGTGTCAGAGTTTATCTTGTTATCTGTTGTTTATACACATTCATGTTCTTTCTTTTTTAAGTTGTTTGCATTCACCACCTTGGGTGTCCTGATAACACTCACAAAACAACATATACACACACACACCCCTACACCGTGGGTGCTACACACAGGAGATATAGAGATCTATGGTGCTGCTGTGACCCCATATTGATCTATTCTGTCCTATCCTGGGTAAGCAGCATCTGATAGATATTCATATCCTCTGAAATCAGAAACCCACCCAGTATACACTACTACCCACATCAGCCAAATTGACATCATTGTGATGTACTATACATTTTCCCTAATACTCTCAGAAGCATGTACACGGTGGTGTAAAGTATTTAAGTAAAAATAAGTAGTTTTTTGGGGGTATCTGTACTTTACTATTTATATTTTTGACAACTTTTACTTTACTACATTCCTAAAGAAAATAATCTCTGCATATGTAATACTGTTGAGGGACATGGATTCAGAGAGAGGGGTGAGTAAGGGAGAGACGAGGGTGTGAGGGTGAGGGAGAAAAACAAAACGACAGAGAGCAAGGGAGGGGGAGAGAGTGAGGGAGGAAGACAGCTAGGGAGTTAGACAGCTAGCTAAGGAGGGAGGGAGGGAGGGAGGGAAAATGAGAGAACGAGAGAGGGAAAATTTCTCATTTTTACTGTCTCCGTGAAGTTTGATAATTTGAAATAGAGTTTTTGGAAGGCCAATCCACGTGCATCCTCTTAAAAATGCAGAGGCAACATCAGCAGCCTCCACAGTCTGGACCACTTCCTATGGATGGGCTGCTATGGCCATGGCTCATAACTGCAATAAGGTGCCATTATAATTAGCCTACTGTTCACTCCTGATTAGTGCACATCGGATAAGACAATCTTTGTGTAAGTGCATCAGTCCCAATTTAGATGTCCACAGTGGATTCAGTATATCTGCTCCTGATATCTATATAACAGTTCCAAACTATTGCAGATAGTAGAAGTCAACTGTACCCTCTTTGACCTGACAACCAGATACAATTCTCTGTACTGCACATAAAAAGGTGCATTTGCATTTGTTGATGGACAAACCCCAGTGGAGCATAAATGGTTGTTTGTTTTGTGGGCGGAGTCTGTTGGCAGCTGCCAAAGTAGAAGTGCAAATATTGCGGAAGAGGTTCCCTACACAAATTTTTTATTTATTTTAATGTATCTTTATTTAACTAGGCAAGTCAGTTAAGAACAAATTCTTATTTACAATGACGGCCTACACCGGCCAAACCCGGACGACGCTGGGCCAATTGTGCGCCGCCCTATGAGACTCACAATCACGGCCGGTTGTGATACAGCCTGGAATCGAACCAGTGGGTCTGTAGTGACGCCTCAAGCACTGAGATGCAGTGCCTTAGACCGCTGCGCCACTCGGGAGCCCATACTCAGATGTCAAACAACATTAACCATTACACCTCTGTAGTTCTCATTTGTTCACTGTTTTCTGTATACACAGATCTTATCTCTAGAATCACTGTGGCAACATTTCCCAGTCAGTCTTTTCCAGGTCTTTATTCAAAGTAGATGCAAAAGCAAAGACAATTGTAAATTTTTGTACTAAATATAAGCAGGCTTCAATATAGCCTACTACTACATTACATTGCCTGAATGTGGTCAATAGGTTATTTTAATAATGTGAAGAGATATAAAATATAAATGTTTGTTTCATTTTAATTTACAATATAGTTGTCCATGCTCATCTATTAAAAAACTGGATAACTCTTTAGAATAAAGTCAAATACTAGCTAATCAATAAAGCATTTATTAATGATTTACAACAATACAAACCATGATTATTTGACCCGACAGGCCTGTTAGTACCCAGGGTCTGTAGATGTGTGCCAGGCTCTGTAGGAATATGTCTGATATTTAGTTGACGTGATTACGCAGGAGAACAACCGAATATCAAACATATCACACAGCCCCTGGCCAAACAGGACCCCATGCAGCCGTCCTGTCTTCTGCCTGAAAGGAGACAGGTATGGGTGTGTTTTTAGGACAGATCTTTTGTGTGCTAGTGTTGAGAGGAAGAGAGATTAAAAAAGAAACATCAGGAAAAGGTGAAATGGACAATTCATTTTGAAAAACAAACAAACAGGTGGTATAAACTGGTTTAAGAGATTTGATGTTTGTAGTAAGTGTACATTTAACATGGTATTTAGTTTCATAGGGAGAGGATCAGACATGGATGAGATCCAGAGTTCCACCTGAGGGAGGGAGGGAGGGAGGGAGGGAGGGAGGGAGGGAGAGAGAGAGGGAGAGAGAGAGAGAGAGAGAGAGAGAGAGAGAGAGAGAGAGAGAGAGAGAGAGAGAGAGAGAGAGAGAGAGAGAGAGAGAGAGAGAGAGAGAGAGAGAGAGAGAGAGAGAGAGAGAGAGAGAGAGAGATACTTACAATGTTTTCTATGTCCCAATACCGTAGTCTTCTTTATCTTGGTCCAGTGTGTGTGTCATCTCCATTTCCCATGTTCTGTGTTGTTGACATGAAGAGCAACAACCGTTCAATGCATGTCCCCTTCACACATCTACTCTAGGTACAAAGGTGTTATGTCTCAGAATGTGGGTGCGTAGGTTTGTGAAGTTTCCGTAAAGTGTGTAAGTCTATGTCTTTTTAGAGTGCTGGGGTATTTGAGAACATACAGTATGTGTGTGCGTGTAGCTGTGTGGTTGTGGTCTGTGTGTAGGAGTTTGTGTGAGTTCCCTGTGGGACGGGGTATATATACACCTCTGTACATTTGTGGGGCTCCACACACACCCATACATAATTACGAGTAAATTGATTGCTGTGGCCTGGGGCCCTTCCTCCCTGCATTAGTCGGATCAATACATCATGACTTTCACCCAGCCGTGAGTTCACACACTCACTCACTCACACACACACACACACACGAAAGTCAATCAACTCCACGTTGGAATATGTGTTCTTAGCTGTAACTATGGCTATAACGTCACATACAGCCTTATAGGTGGACTACCTTTGGGAGATCAGTAGAGAGGAACATTGTTTGTGTTGATTGCTGCTCACTCCAGCAGTGGCCCTGTGGTGGGCCTACTGTGGATGGATGTACTGTAGACAATATATAAATAACCTGTCTTCTGTTTACAGCCTTTTTCTTTCTTTCCAGCCACGACCCTGTCGTCAAGGTGAGCCCTGGTTGTCAAGGTGAACCTAGTTGTCATGTTGACCTTAGTCATCAAGGTGACCCATGGTTGCCAATGGAACCCCATGGTAGCTTGTGATGTCATCTGGTCAGATTCCGCCGTGCGTCTGTGTGTGTGTCTCACACTGAGTGCAGGTCAAGGGTCATCACTCTTGACACGTGAAGTGCTCAATGCTCAGTGCTCAATGAGAGCAGAGCAACACTTCTCTGGGTGGTATGAACCCACACCTTTAGGGGTGGTATGAACCTACAACTTTATGGGTAGAATGAGGGAGGGATCTGAAAAGGGAAAATCATCCCGTTCAACCAGGGGTTTGGTGTCGTGTCGTGTGAGGGGATTCACAGTCTTATTTCACAATCATCCAAATATTCTGTTTACTTCCCTACTTTCTATCATGAGCCTGCCTCAGATGTGCCATCTAGCCTTCTACTGGGTTCCTGTAGGACAAAAAGTGTACAAAGGATATTATAAAGTAAATATGAACAACAAAAACCTGACTGTTTTCCAGCAAACCTGACCAACAGAAGGTTATTAAGAATAATACACTACCGTTCAAAAGTTTGGGGTCACTTAGAAATGTCCTTGTTTTCGAAAGAAAAGCAATTTCTTTGTCCATTAAAATAACATCAAATTGATCAGAAATACAGTGTAGACATTGTTAATGTTGTAGATGGCTATTGTAGCTGGAAACAGCTGATTTTTAATGGAATATCTACATAGGTGTACAGAGGCCCATTATCAGCAACCATCAGTCCTGTGTTCCAATGGCACGTTGTGTTTGCTAATCCAAGTTTATCATTTTAAAAGGCTAATTGATCATTAGAAAACCCTTTTGCAATTATGTTAGCGCAGCTGAAAACTGTTGTACTGATTAAAGAAGCAATAAAACTGGCCTTCTTGAGACTAGTTGAGTATCTGGAGCGTCAGCAATTGTGGGTTCGATTACAGAATCAAAATGGTCAGAAACAAATAACTTTCTTCTGAAAGTCGTCAGTCTATTCTGAGAAATGAAGGCTATTTCATGCGAGAAATTGCCTTCACAGAACAGCGCAAACTCGCTCTAATCAGAATAGAAAGAGGAGTGGGAGGCCCCGGTGCACAACTGAGCAAGAGGACAAATACATTAGAGTGTCTAGTTTGAGAAACAGATGCCTCACAGGTCCTCAACTGCCAGCTTCATTAAATAGTACCCGCAAAACACCAGTCTCAACGTCAACAGTGAAGAGGAGACTCCGAGATGCTGACCTTCTAAACAGAGTTGCAAAGAAAAAGCCATATCTCAGACTCCCCAGCTTAATATTACATTTTTATTGGCCAGTCTGAGATATGGCTTTTTCTTTACAACTCTGCCAAGAAGGTCAGCATCCCGGAGTCACCTCTTCACTGTTGACATTGAGACTGGTGTTTTGCGGGTACTATTTAATGAAGCTGGCAGTTGAGGACCTGTGAGGCATCTGTTTCTCAAACTAGACACTAATGTATTTGTCCTCTTGCTCAGTTGTTCACCGGGGCCTCCCACTCCTCTTTCTATTCTGGTTAGAGACAGTTTGCGCTGTTCTGTGAAGGGAGTAGTACACAGCGTTGTACGAGATCTTCAGTTTCTTGGCAATTTCTCACATGGAATAGCCTTCATTTCTCAGAACAAGAATAGACTGACAAGTTTCAGAAGAAGGTTCTTTGCTTCTGGCCATTTTGAGCCTGTAATCGAACCCACAATTGCTGATGCTCCAGATACTCAACTAGTCTCAAGAAGGCCAGTTTTATTGCTTCTTTAATCAGCACAACAGTTTTCAGCTGTGCTAACATAATTGCAAAAGGGTTTTCTAATGATCAATTAGCCTTTTAAAATGATAAACTTGGATTAGCAAACACAACGTGCCATTGGAACACAAGACTGATGGTTGCTGATAATGGGCCTCTGTACGCCTATGTAGATATTCCATAAAAAATCTGCTGTTTCCAGCTACAATAGCCATTTACAACATTAACAATGTCTACACTATATTTCTGATCAATTTGATGTTATTTTAATGGACCAAAAAATTGCTTTTCTTTCGAAAACAAGGACATTTCTAAGTGACCCCCAACCCTTGAACGGTAGTGTATATATATGAGACTCCAACTGCATGAATAGTCCTTAAACTTATACAACGTTATACCATTTTTATTATACATTTACAATACAATTTAATGTCTAAATGAAGTCTAGTCCAGCTTTGCAGCATGATTAAGTCTAAGAGCAATGATTCTATTTATGTCCGTTGAGGATTTGTCATCTGTTCATTTCTAATACTATTTGTCATGTACAGTTAGAACATGTAGTACTTTCATATTAAACTGAATGACTAAGAATAATTTTACGTCATGACTACCACTTTACATCATTTGAATTGTCCACTTCCCCATTGCTTCGATTAAGGACAGATATTAGGTATATCAGGACATATCGTATGTATTAATGATGTTATTGGGATGTTGGGCAGAGGTCCACTCCTCCCCCTGTCCCCCCTCTCTGTGCTCTCCCTGTCCTACAGTTGCCGGGCGGTAACAGTGACCTTGTGAGTTTGCTGGAGCGGAATGATAGGCCTAATTTAAGCCTGAAGGGAGCATTGTCATCTGTTGAGGGAGGTAGGGGGGAGGGAGGCAGGGGGGAAGAGAAAGAGAGGAGGGGGAGGCAGGGGGGAGGGAGGCAGGGGGGAATAGAAAGGAGGTGGAGAGGGGGAGACTGTAAAGACCAAGCGAAAGGTAAAGGTAAAAGGAGAGAGAGTGAACGGGATGGAGTGACAGCAAGACAGAGGTCTAGAGGGAGCATAATAAGCTTATCTAAAGAATCAACAACTTTTTAGACTTCCCACATACAGCCACCTCCAAAATGATTGGCACCTTTCATAAAGATTTCATAAAGAATACAATTACCGAGCTACAGTATATTGTATGGAGAAAAAAAATCTGAGGAAGAGATTTGGTTTAACAAGTAAAACATTTAATTCTCAAAAAGATAGGTGTCAAAATTATTGGCACCCTTAAATATTCTTATAAATATTTTATTTTATCTGTATTAACATTTTACTTTTTTTAAGTTGATATCAGTTTAAGGTACTGTATTGTGGCTTTCCATGGATTCCTGTTTCACTGGGGCATAAAAATGAGCTAACGCATGTAAAATCCCTTTGTCATTCATCACCATGGGGAAAGGCAAAGCACTCACAAATAAAAAGAGACAAATGGTTGTTGACTTTCATAAAATCAGGCAATGCGTACAAAAAAATTACTGAAAAAAACAAATATACCACTTAACACAATTAAGGCAACAATTTAGAAGTTTAAAACCACTGGAACAGTGGTAAACTTGCCTAGTATTGGACACAAGTGAATCTTGTCCCCAGTGGTGTAGTGGTAAAATTACAAAACTTGGTTGCATCTTTGGGTCACCAAATCTACAATAAGACGCCACCTCCATGCCAATAGGTTATTTGGATGGTTGCCATAAAAAAAGCCTTTATTGAGAGCAACCAACATACGGAAACGCCTGGAGTTTACTAAACGGCATTGGCACTTGGATTGGAACTGGAAATCGAGCTCTTTGGCCATGCACACCAGTGGTGGGTTTGGTGTCGAAAGAAGGATGCATATGCAGAAAAGAACCTCATACCTACTGTAAAATATGGTGGCAGATCTTTGATGTTATGGGGCTGTTTTGCTTCCACTTGTCCTGGGGCCCTTGTTAAGGTCAACGGCATTATGAACTCTACCAAGTAGTACGAAAACATTTTAGCCAAAAACCTGGTTTCCTCTGCCAGGAGGCTGAAACTTGGCCGCAAATCTTCCAGCAAGACAACGACCCCAAGCACACATCAAAATGCACATTTTGCAATGGCCATCTCAGTCTCCGGACTTGAAAACCTGTGGTTTGAACTGAATAGGGCTGCCCATAAGTACAGACTGAACGATATCAAGGATCTGGAAATATTCTGTAAGGAGGAATGGTCTAAGATCCCTCCCAATGTGTTCTCCAATCTCATAAAACATTATAGAAAAAGGCTCAGTGCCATTATCCTATAAGGTGAGGGTGCACAAAGTATTGAAAACAGGTGTGCCAATCATTTTGACACTTGTCTTTTTGAGAATTTTTTACAACTTGTTCAACAAAAATAATACAATAAAATAATATTGTCTTTATTTCTTTGAGCATACAATAGCTCAATATTTGTATTATTTATTTTATAGTATTTTTTGCTCATCTTTATCAAGGGTGCCAATAATTTGAGGTGACTTCATTCTATAGTAGTAGGAGTTTTACATAATTGCGATATTCAAACAGATCTACAGCAGCTGTTATCAGTTATTTGTCTTTAAATGTTTAAAGATGGAGGGAATCAGAACACTCAGTAAACAATGCCAATGTTTGTGCTCACATTAAATATTAATGGTTCTGTATCAATAGGTAGTAAAATCCACATTCACACATTCAAAATGTTCCTTTAGGGTTAAGCTTTATTACATCAGAATCAGACTAACAGAAATAACAGTTAGTTTAATCCACAACTTCTGATTGGTCAATGCTATGGTCGCCACGACTACATAATACCGTCACCGGGGTAACGGAGTGAGGATGATGAGGAGTGACAGAGAGAGGCTCTGGACTTTCCGATTGGTCGATACTGGTGGCACGTACACATTTGTTCAAATCACACACACACCCTGAGGGAGGGTCATACTGAGAGAGAGGCATGGACAAGGTTAACAAAAAGTATTCAATATCCACTTATGTGTGTTAGATGGTAGTTAATAAACAGTCTAAAGTAGCATGAAGGGCAAGTTCTAACGATTAAGTTTAAAAAGGTCTCCATTTTTCATCCGGCCTATTTATTTGTCTTGTCTTTGATTCCATGTTGCTCTTCTCGTTCTCTTCGTCCACCCTAAAAACAAACAAAGGTCAAAACGAAAGTCAGTCATCCTTCACACAATAAAGAAAAATACAACCAATGTCCTGATAAGACAGAGTTCCAGAGAAGACTGATCACACCTCTGTCAACAATGAGAGATGGGGATAATAACTAGAACAACATAACGCTTGTTAATAACCTCATACTGACATTACAGCCAACTCTAATACAGTCCCAGACACAAAGACTCAAAAGACCCTGACATCACTGTATTTGACTGAAATACTATCCATTTTAATGATAGAAGCCTTTTTTTTATTAAGGTGTTTTTGAGTCTCTGGCATTTCTACATAATAACATGTTGTATATTCACTGTTATAAGCTGTTTCCTAATGCTATCAAGAGAATACCAAACAGTGGAATGCTAACAGAAAAAGACAGAACAAAAGATACCCAGCTCTGCTCATCTCCTCTTTAGGGCCCCAGGCTTGGGTTTGTCTGGTTTGGGGTCAGCCTCTTGTTTAGGGGCTTCTTTAGGAGCATCAGGTTTGGGGGCATCTGGTTTGGGGGCATCTGGTTTGGGGGCATCTGGTTTGGGTTCCTCTGGTTTTGGGGCAGCCTCTTGTTTAGGCGGTTCATCCCCACACAGTTTCCTTTGGGAGTCAGAGACAGATAGGGCTAAGGTGTACACGTGTCCATATACCTATGGTGTACAGGTATACATACAGACGAACATGTATAGAGGTGTTCCATGTTCAGGGGTCTAGTCCCAGGCTCTTACCTGCCCTCTACAGAGTCCTTCTTCACAAAGGCACACACTTTGCTGTGCTGCTCCACCTGCTGTTTGAGAGACGTCACCTCTGCTTCCCAGGCAGCCTTCTGCTTCTCAAACTCAGCTACAGGACAAGACAGAGAGGGGGTTTAGAGGCTACAGGACAGAACAGGGGACTAGAGTTTACAGGACATAACAGGGGACTAGAGGCTACAGGACAGAACAGGGGACTAGAGGCTACAGGACAGAACAGGGGGTTAGAGGCTACAGGACAAGACCAAGAGGGAGTTTAGAGGCTACAGGACAGAACAGGGGACTAGAGGCTACAGGACAGAACAGGGGACTAGAGGCTACAGGACAGAACAGGGGGTTAGAGGCTACAGGACAAGACCAAGAGGGAGTTTAGAGGCTACAGGACAGAACAGGGGGCTAGAGGCTACAGGACAGAACAGGGGGTTAGAGGCTACAAGACAGAGAGGGGGGGGGGGGGGTTAGAGGCTACAGGACAGAACAGGGTGTTAGAGACTACAGGACAAGACAGAGAGGGGGTTTAGAGGCTACAGGACAGAGACAGACCAGGGGGTTAGAGGTTACAGGACAGAGACAGAACAGGGGGTTAGTGGCTGCTGGACAGAACAGGGAGTTAGAGGCTACAGGACAGAACAGGTGACTAGAGGTTACAGGACAGAACAGGGGACTAGCGATTACAGGACATAACGGGACTAGAGGCTACAGGACAGAGACAGAACAGGTGGTTAGAGGCTACAGGACAGAGACAGAACAGGGGGTTAGAGGTTACAGAACAGAGACAGAACAGGTGGTTAGAGGTTACAGGACAGAGACAGAACAGGGGGTTAGAGGCTGCTGGACAGAACAGGTGACTAGAGCAGGGGACTAGAGATTACAGGACATAACGGGACTAGAGGCTACAGGACAGAACAAGGGGTTAGAGGCTACAGGACAGAAAAGGGGGTTAGAGGCTACAAGACAGAACAGGTGGTTAGGGGTTAGAGGCTACAAGACAGAACAGGTGGTTAGAGGTTACAGGACAGAGACAGAACATGGGTTTAGAGGTTACAGGACAGAGACAGAACAGGGGGTTAGAGGTTACAGGACAGAGACAGAACAGGGGGTTAGAGGTTACAGGACAGAGACAGAACAGGGAGTTAGAGGTTACAGGACAGAGACAGAACAGGGGGTTAGAGGTTACAGGACAGAGACAGAACAGGGGGTTAGAGGTTACAGGACAGAGACAGAACAGGGGGTTAGAGGTTACAGGACAGAGACAGAACAGGGGGTTAGAGGTTACAGGACAGAGACAGAACAGGTGGTTAGAGGTTACAGGACAGAGACAGAACAGGGGGTTAGAGGTTACAGGACAGAGACAGAACAGGTGGTTAGAGGTTACAGGACAGAGACAGAACAGGGGGCTAGAGGCTACAGGACAGAGACAGGGGGATACTAAAAGACAGGTTAGTGAATAAAACATATTCAATAAAACCAGTCGCATATACAGAATACTACTAATACTACCCTTAATCCCAGCGACCTGCAATGAGTTTATTCCACCAAAATATTTAGAAGAGAAAACAAGGCTTGCACCTAGAACTGGTCCTGGACCTGTTTAACCCTGTTTTTAAGTTATTGTTCACTGTGAAAGGGAAGGGAAAGGGAACACCTAGTCAGTTGCACAACTGAATGCATTCCACAGAAATGTGTATTCTGCATTTAACCCAACCCCTCTGAATCAGAGGTGTGGCGCCCGGGGAGCAGTGAACTATCATACATGTTATCATAGTAGTATAAGGAATAAGGCTTAGATCATTTATGAACAGTGTTGATGTAACCATAGAGATTCAGGTGTTTAAACACTCACTTTTGGAGTTACTGTTCTCTGCCTCGACTGCCCCCACCTCGTCAGCAGCGTGTTTCTGTGACAGGAGAGAGAGTGTACACACACACACACACACACACACACACACACACACACACACACACGATGAGCACAGAACAAATCAATTCACTATATGCCATGCATACATACCGTAGTGTACACTCTAAACCCCAGACATACCCCTCCCTCCTTACCTTTTCTCCCTGGCATGCCTCCAGTTCACTCTTCTTCTTGGCCTCTGCAGCCTGCAGTGGGGGGAGTTCTGACCCCAGAGTATCCACCTGAGCCTTGGTCTTGTCCAGTAGGTTGTGGGCTCTGATCACCTCGTGGTGGTACTCTCCCAGTACGTCTCTGGTCACACGCAGTTTAATCGTCTCGAACGATAAATGTTTCTGCTCCTTCGCCTCTTCTTTCCGCCGCACGTTTATCAGTCCCAGCAGAGCTACGCTAGTCAGCATCGACACCGCCACCAACACACCCTGCGTCTTCATCCTGCCGTGGAGTTTGACCAAGGAACAGTCGTTTTCGCTGGTCCCTGTCGAGCGCTCCACAGAAGTGTTGACGACGTCCTCGCAGATTTACAGCGGAAGTACCGATGGAGTGTGAAAGGACAGGTTGATAATCAGTGTACCTGAGCGGAGTCGCTACTTCAGTTTTTCAGGGGAAACGGAAGTCAGGTTGAAAATACTTTATGCACTATATCCCTGAAAACCTGAAACAGTGCTCCTCCTCTTCTTTTTTTTTCTTTTGGGGAGTGCTCCACCAGAACTCTGCGCACTTAACTTACCTATCGCGAGTAACCATCCCCGTGCCCGCCCACCTGTCACGGTCCATGCTATCTGGTATCCTTGGGACGGCCCTACCCCATTGAAGTTTAAATTAAAATGGTTAATAAGGGTTAAAGTTAGGTAAGGGTTTTGGTTAGAGTAAGGGTAGGATTTAAGGTTAGGTTTAGGATTGAGGGTATTGACATCCCAAAGATTCCGGATAGCACTACCCTACCTGTCAAAGCTACGCGGAAGTAAGTGGCTGAACGCAAAATGGTAATCAGTACACCGGAATTCAAGGGAAAATAAACGTAAAAAGGTAACGTGATAATGCTGTATAACACGCGCAACTAGAATTAGGAATTATATCAGAATTTGTTATAACACGCCGAAAGGCTACGGCTAACTTTGATTTAGAATTGAGTTCAAGTAGAAACATTTAGTCATGACAAACCTATTAACCTATAAAACTCTGCCAGTTTGATGTAAGGCCACACTAGCCATGAACTTATCCAGTGAACTAAGAATTTACAGGAAAACAAAAAGGAGCGGGAAATCGTTGGTAAAGTCAATACAAAAATCTATCTGGTGTATTACGTTAAAACCAATGATTTATATACACTAGATGATGGCCACGGGGCGCTGTGTTGAAGCCACCCACGCCTCCATCTTGGAACTCCCCGCCGTTGTAAACAATATTTTGGGAAATATAGAAATGCATTTATTAATGTCTACATTCGTTTTTGCCACTTTTATTATATTACAGACACCTTAATGGATACTTTTAAATTATATTATGTGAGCGAAACATAACAAAGTGTGTTGCATTATGGGGATAGAAATTGTCTGACTTGCACCTACATGTCGACTGCATGAACTTTACAAAAATCATGTGATCAAATGTCATCAAGATTTGACTGCAGTCTACTGCAAGTTTCTGCAGTTGCTCTT
Organism: Coregonus lavaretus; assembly: GCF_964263955.1. NCBI lineage: Eukaryota > Metazoa > Chordata > Actinopteri > Salmoniformes > Salmonidae > Coregonus > Coregonus lavaretus. Next base: position 8,043,484 of record NC_140000.1, read on the forward strand.
CACCAACTTCATCCTGCAGCCATTGCCTGCATTGTGAGAGGCTCTATGGTCAACCAATCATTAGGGTGTTTTTGTTTGACCCACAGGAATGTGACCAAAGATGTGACTGAAACAGGAACCAACTTAGCTGCAAATCATGTGGATATGTACAAATTAATGTGATATTTGAGGCTCTCTCTCACACCAATTGATTGTGCAATGTACACATATACAGTGCATTCGTAAAGTATTCAGACCCCTTGACTTTGTCCACATTTTGTTATGTTACAGCCTTATTCTAAAATTGATTAAATTATTTTTTTCCTTCAATCTACACACAATACCCCACAATGACAAAGCAAAAACAGGTTTTTAGAAATTTTTGCAAATGTATTAAAAATAAAAACCAAAATACCTTATTTACATAAGTATTCAGACCCTTTGCTATGAGAATCGAAATTGAGCTCAGGTGCATGGTGTTTCCATTGATCATCCTTGAGATGTTTCTACAACTTGATTTGAGTCTACCTGTGGTAAATTCAATTGATTTTACATGATTTGGAAAGGCACACACCGGTTTATATAAGGTCCCACAGTTGTCAGAGCAAAAACCAAGCCATGAGGTCGAAGGAATTGTCCGTAGAGCTCCTAGACAGGATTGTGTCGAGGCCCAGATCTGGGGAAGGGTACCAAAGCATTTATGCAGCATTGAAGGTCCCCAAGATCACAGTGGCCTCCATCATTCTTAAATAGAAGAAGTTTGGAACCACCAAGACTCTTCCTAGAGCTGGCCGCCCGGCCAAACTGAGCAATTGTGGGAGAAGGGCCTTGGTCAGGGAGTTTACCAAGAACCCGATGGTCACTCTGACAGAGCTTCAGAGTTCTTCTGTGGAGATGGGAGAACCTTCCAGAAGGACAACCATCTCTGCAGCACTCCACCAATCAGGCCTTTATGGTAGAGTGGCCAAATGGAAGCCACTCCTCAGTAAAAGCCACATGACAGCCAGCTTGGAGTTTGCCAAAAGGCACCTAAAGGACTCTCAGACCATGAGAAACAAGATTTTCTAGTCTGATGAAACCAAGATTGAACTCTTTGGCCTGAATGCCAAGCGTCACGTCTGGAGGAAACCTGGCACCATCCCTACAGTGAAGCATGGTGGTGGCAGCATCATGCTGTGGGGATGTCTTTCAGCGGCAGGGACTGGGAGACTAGTCAGGATCAATGGAAAGATGAATGGAGCAAAGAACAGAGAGATCCTTGATGAAAACCTGCTCCAGGGCGCTCAGGACCTCAGACTGGGGCAAAGGTTCACCTTCCAACAGGACAACAACCCTAAGCACACAGCCAAGACAACGCAGGAGTGGCTTTGGGACACGTCTCTGAATGTCCTTGAGTGGCCCAGCCAGAGGCCGGACTTGAACCTGTTCTATCATCTCTGGAGAGACATGAAAATAGCTGTGCAGCGACGCTCCCCATCCAACCTGACAGAGCTTGAGAAGATCTGCAGAATAAAATGGGAGAAACTCCCCGAATACAGATGTGCCAAGCTTGTAGCATCATACCCAAGAAGACTTGAGGCTGTAATCGCTGCCAAAGGTGCTTCAGCAAAGTACTGTATTGTGTGTAGATTGATGAGGGGACAAAATGATTTAATCAATTTTAGAATAGGCTGTAACGTAACAAAATGTGGAAAATGTCAAGGGGTATGAATACTTTCCGAATGCACTGTATATTTTCAGTTTGTGTAATATGCAGGGTTGGAGACATGTTTATTTTGACATAATAAAGAAAAACGTTTATAAACAATGGGAACACTGCCATGTTGCGCTGAGCCTTGCTGTTGGAAAACCACATCAGTGTCCAACTTTCAGCTTTCGCAGATGCACCTCCCTCGATTTCACTACTCAACTTTCGTCTACAGTCGGTTGCTTTTACCTTACCACTCAAATGATCCCAATGAGTCACTGGCCTCTTGGAAACATGCCCTTTATATCCTAATCAGACAGCACCAAAGTAAACACCAGCCTCTTGGAGACAGGCCCTTTATATCCTAATCAGACAGCACCAAAGTAAACACCAGCCTCGGAGACAGGCCCTTTATATCCTAATCAGACAGCACCAAAGTAAACACCAGCCTCTTGGAGACAGGCCCTTTATATCCTAATCAGACAGCACCAAAGTAAACACCAGCCTCTTGGAGACAGGCCCTTTATATCCTAATCAGACAGCACCAAAGTAAACACCAGCCTCGGAGACAGGCCCTTTATATCCTAATCAGACAGCACCAAAGTAAACACCAGCCCGTGAGGCTTGTAGCAAGTCAAAACAAAAGGCAGTGACTTTTCCAGCTGCTACAGAATCACACAGTGTTCACAGGATGTCATCAATACAATATGAATAATCAGTGTGTCCTCGGTCCTTGTACATCCAGTATGGCGTCAATCACTATCAACAGATATGAGAATAATCCATAACATTCAGTATCAAACTTAGTGACCATCAACCCGCACCTTGAGTGTCACATACACTGGAAATCATGGGTATTACAGAAAGGGAACATACACTACCAGTCAAAAGTTTGGACACACCTACTCATTCAAGGCTTTTTCTTTATTTTTACTATTTCTAACATTGTAGAATAATAGTGAAGACATCAAAACTATGAAATAACACATATGGAATCATGTAGTAACCAAACAAGTGTTAAACAAATCAAAATATATTTCATATTTGAGATTCTTCAAATAGCCAGCCTTTGCCTTGATGACAGCTTTGCACACTCTTGGCATTCTCTCAACCAGCTTCATGAGGTAGTCACCTGGAATGCATTTCAATTAACAGGTGTACCTTTTTAAAAGTTAATTTGTGGAATTTCTTTCCTTCTTAATGCGTTTGAGCCAATCAGTTGTGTTGTGACAAGGTAGGGGGGTATACAGAAGATAGCTCTATTTGGTAAAAGACCAAGTCCATATTATGGCAAAGACAGCTCAAATAAGCAAAGAGAAACAACAGTCCATCATTACTTTAACACATGAAGGTCAGTCAATACGGAAAATGTCCAGTGCAGTCGCAAAAACCATCAAGCGCTATGATGAAACTGGCTCTCATGAGGACCGCCACAGGAATGGAAGACCCAGAGCTACCTCTGCTGCAGAGGATAAGTTCATTAAAGTTACCATTCTCAGAAATTGCAGCCCAAATAAATGCTTCACAGAGTTCAAGTCACAGACACATCTCAACATCAACTGTTCAGAGGGGACTGTGTGAATCAGGCCTTCATGGTCAAATTGCTGCAAAGAAACCACTACTGAAGGACACCAATAAGAAGAAGAGACCTGCTTGAGCCAAGAAACACGAGCAATGGACATTAGACCGGTAGAAATTTGTCCTTTGGTCTGGAGTCCAAATTTGAGATTTTTGGTTCCAACCGCAGTGTCTTTGTGAGACACGGTGTGGGGGAACGGATAATCTCTGCATGTGTGGTTCGCACCATAAAGCATGGAGGAGGAGGTGTTATGGTGTGGGGGTGCTTTGCTGGTGACACTGTCTGTGATTTATTTAGAATTCAAGGCACACTTAACCAGCATGGCTACCACAGCATTCTGCAGCGATACGCCATCCCATCTGGTTTGGGATTAGTGGGACTATCATTTGTTTTTCAACAGGACAATGACCCAACACACCTCCAGGCTGTGTAAGGGCTATTTTACCAAGAAGGAGAGTGATGGAGTGCTGCATCAGATGACCTGGCCTCCACAATTCCCTGACCTCAACCCAATTGGGATGGTTTGGGATGAGTCGGACCGCAGAGTGAAGGAAAAGCAGCCAACAAGTGCTCAGCATATGTGGGAACTGTCATGACTTCCTCTGAAGCTGCCTCCTCTCCTTGTTCGGGCAGGCTTCGGCGTTCGTCGTCACCGGCCTTCTAGCCACTGCTGTTCCTCTTCTCATCTTTCCATTTGTTTTGTCTTGTTTTTTACACACACCTGGTTCATATCCCCTCATCAGTCCCTGTATAGGTATTCCCTCTGCCCCCCATGTCTTTGTGTGTGATTGTTTCCATGTGGAGGTGTCGATAGCTCGGTGGAGCATTATGTACTTGATCGCCAGGATATTCACCCGTGTGTTTTGTTTTCCCCAGTGCACCGATAAGTCGCACTGTAGTTGTTTTACGCATTGCTGCGAACCGCTGTATTGGCCAAATAAACCATTATTCTGTGATTTACGCCTCCTGCGCCTGACTCCGTCCAAATCACCCGCTACAGGAACTCCTTCAAGACTGTTAGAAAAGCATTCCAGGTGAAGCTGGTTGAGAGAATGCCAAGAGTGTGCACAGCTGTCATCAAGGCAAAGGGTGGCTATTTGAAGAATTACATTTTAGTCATTTAGCAGACACTCTTATCCAGAGCGACTTACAGTTAGTGAGTGCATACATTCTTTTATTTTTTATACTGGCCCCCCGTGGGAATTGAACCCACAACCCTGGCGTTGCAAACGCCATGCTCTACCAACTGAGCTACATCCCTGCCGGCCATTCCCTCCCCTACCCTGGACGACGCAGGGCCAATTATGCGCCGCCCCATGGGTCTCCCGGTCGCGGCCGGCTACGACAGAGCCTGGATTCGAACCAGGATCTCTAGTGGCACAGCTAGCACTGCGATGCAGTGCCTTAGACCACTGCGCCACTCGGGAGACTACAATCTCAAATATAAAATATATTTTGATTTGTTTAACACTTTTTTGGTTACTATATGATTCCATATGTGTTATTTCATAGTTTAGATGTCTTCCCTATTATTCTACAATGTAGAAAATTGTACAAATAAAGAAAAACCATTGAAAGAGTAGGTGTGTCCAAACTTTTGACTGGTACTGTATATTAATTTGCTAAACATTGTGTTAATCACTCTAAACTGAATATGAACTTTAGTGATCTTAAATCTCCCCATTGCACACACTGTACCCTAAATAATGACTTACTACATGGAACAATTTCATAATCTCTGGTTGTCTGTGTACCCTCTAAGAGGAAGAGGGAGGAGAAATTAAATGCAAATGAAAGAGATAGATAAACGTTACTGCAAAGAGAGAGGATATATGTTAGTAATAAAACGTGACCATGCCTCTAAAACAAAAGGTGAGAGAGCAAGAGAGGAAGGGAGGGAGAGAGAGAAGGGGGGGGGAGTGGGGTAGTTAAACAAGGAAGTAGATTTAGCTTTGTCTACCAAACATTCCACCTAGCGGGACGAACCGGTTACACGTGGACAGATTGCCATCAGCAACCAGAGGGAGGGAATATGAACACACACTCTCCAACACACACAGGCTGACTACTGGGATGGTTGAGGAGTGACAGAACAAGACAGCAGCCAAGAAAGATACACTGCACCTGACTTGAGCCTCATCTCTCTCTCCCTCTCTCTTTCTCTGCCTCCTTCACTCTCTCTGTCCTGTCCCAGCAGTATGCGGGCTGTGTCTACGCTAGTGTTCCTGGCCGTGGGTGTGATGGTGGTGTTGATGTACCAGGCGGTCCACCAGGAGATGACTCTGCGGGGTCTTAAAGCCCGCGCTCTGGAGAGCTCCTCTCAGGTCAAGCAGAAGGAGAATGACATCGTCCAGGTCAAGATGAAGATCCAGAAGCTGAATGATGAGTTGAAGCCCATCAACACCAAGAGAGACGAGTTGACTAAGAAGAAGGAGCAGTCTGCTAAAGCCGCAAGCGAGGCGGACAAGAGCCTAAAGACCTGTCATACAGAGAAGGTAGGCCAATGGAATGCGCAGGTGCCCCCCCCCCCCCCCCCCCCCCCCACACACACACACACACACACGCTATGCAAACAGACACCTGCTACATAGAAAAGGTACAGTATTGTTTATCCTCGTTTTATGATCTATAATAATCCATTAACAGAATGCCTGTGCCAAGTCTCACCAGAGACACAGAACCATAGAATTAGGAATTAGAACACTGAAAAAAAGGCAGCACTAAAACAATCTTCCTATCCATTGTGAAACTGTTGGCAACGGACTGGCTTGTGATATGTTTATAGGTCAAATTCACTGACAGTGGGAGTGTTGGATATGATGATCATCAGTTTAGTTATTTCCCGTTGATTCATTAGCCCTACTAACCCTCATGTAAGGGCCCTGTATTCACTGATCACCGTCAGGTGAGGTGTGTTAATGTTTGTGTTTCATACTAGAGGGGATTAAATTGAGATTTTGTGTCACTGATCTACACACAATACCCCAAAATATGAAAGTGGTATTTTGAAATTGTAAAAAATGTATGAAAAATGAAAAGCTGAAATGTCTTGAGTCAATAAGTATTCAGCCCCTTTGTTATGGCAAGCCCAAATAAGTTCAAGAGTAAACATCTGCTTCTACTAAGCTATCATATGGAATTGTTTTAAGATGGTCATACTATTGATCATTTAGCTATTTTATTTGGAATCTTTATACCTTAAGGTATATAAAGAAATATATAGCACATATAAACGCATTGAATAACACATTCATAAATGGCAAAACAGACAGTCAAAAAATGTATAATAAGGAATATTGTTTTGACGTGTCTGTCCTATATCTAGGAGATATACAGGTGCAGCTCAATAAATTAGAATATTGTGGAAAAGTTAAGTAATTTCAATAATTCAATTGACAAAGTGAAACTCATATATATCGTGGATTAATTACACAAAAAGTGAAATAGTTCAAACCTGTATTTGTTTTAATCTTGATGATTACGGCTTACAGCTCATGAAAACCCCAAATTCAGTATCTCAGAAAATTAGAATATTGTGAAAAAGTTCAATATTGTAGACTCAAGGTGTCACACTCTAATCAGCTAACTAACTCAAAACACCTGCAAAGGTTTCCTGAGCCTTTAAATGGTCTCTCAGTCCAGTTCAGTAGGCTTCACAATCATGGGGAAGACTGCTGACTTGACAGTTGTGCAGACAGTCATCAACACCCTCCACAAGGAGGGAAAGCCTCAAAAGATCATTGCTAAAGAAGCTGGCTGTTCACAGAGTGCTGTATCCAAGCATATTCATGGAAAGTCGAGTGGAAGGAAGTGTGGTAGGAAAAGGTGCACAAGCAACAGGGATAACCGGAGCCTTGAGAGGATTGTCAATCAAAGGCCATTCAAAAATGTGGGGGAGCTTCACAAGGAGTGGACTGAGGCAGGAGTCAGTGCATCAAGAGCCACCACGCACAGACGTATCCAGGAAATGGGCTACAACTGTTGCATTCCTCGTGTCAAGCCACTCCTGAACCAGAGGCAACGTCAGAAGCGTCTTACCTGGGCTAAGGAGAAAAATAACTGGTCTGTCGCTCAGTGGTCCAAAGTCCTCTTTTCAGATGAAAGTAATTTTGCATTTCATTTGGCAATCAAGGTCCCAGAGTCTGGAGGAAGAGTGGAGAGGCACAGAATCCAAGTTGCTTGAAGTCCAGTGTGAAGTTTCCACAGTCAGTGATGATTTGGGGAGCAATGTCATCTTCTGGTGTTGGTCCACTGTGTTTCATCAATTCCAAAGTCAACTCAGCCGTCTACCAGGAAATTTTAGAGCACTTCATGCTTCCTTCTGCTGACAAGCTTTATGGAGATGCTGATTTCATTTTCCAGCAGGACTTGGCACCTGCCCACACTGCCAAAGGTACCAATACCTGGTTCAATGACCATGGGATTACTGTGCTTGATTGGCCAGCAAACTCACCTGATCTGATCCCCATAGAGAATTTATGGGATATTGTCAGATGAGCTGAAGGCCGCTATCAAAGCAACCTGGGCTTCCATAACACCTCAGCAGTGCCACAGGCTGATCAACTCCATGCCACGCCACATAGATGCAGGGATTCATGCAAAAGTAGCCCCAACCAAGTACTGACTGCATGTACAAGTACATACTTTTCAGAAGGACGACATGTCTGTATTACATTTCCTTTTTTCACTGGTCATGTCATATTCTAATTTTCTGAGATACTGAATTTGGGGTTTTCATGAGCTGTAAACCGTAATCATCAAGATTAAAACAAATACAGGCTTAAACTATTTCACTTTTTGTGTAATTAATCCACGATATATATGAGTTTCACTTTGTCAATTGAATTATTGAAATTACTTAACTTTTCCACAATATTCTAATTTATTGAGCTGCACCTGTAAGAAAGCTCAGGAAATATAATTTTTGGGGGCACAATTCATTTTCTAAAACCGGTACCAGGTTACATTCAGATGAGCCCTGTGACTCTGTGTGCAACAAGTGTTTAACATGATTACCCCACATAATGATTACCCCATCTAAGTACCCCACACATACAATTATCTGTAAGGTCCCTCAGTCCAGCAGTGATTTTCAAGCACAGATTCAACCACAAAGACCAGGGAGGTTTTCCAATGCCTTGCAAAGAAGGACAACTATTGGTAGGACACCTTTGAGCACGTGAAGTTATTAATTACATTTTGGATGGTGTATCAATACACCCAGTCCTCAGTGGCTGTAGAGGAAGGAAACCACTCAGGGATTTCACCATGAGGCCAATTTGTGATTTTAAAACAGTTAGAGTTTATTGGCTGTGATAGGAGAAAACTGAGGATGGATCAACAACATTGGAGTTACTCCACAATACAAACCTAATTGACAGAGTGAAAAGAACGAAGCCTGTACAGAATACAATTACATAAAAATATTCCAAAACATGAATCCTGTTTGCAATAAGGCACTTTAGTAATACTGCAATGAATGTGGCAAAGAAATTAACTTTTTGTCCTGAATACAAAGCGTTATGTTTGGGGAAAATCCAACACAACATATCACCACTCTTCATATTTTCAAGCATGTTGGTGGCTGCATCATGTTATGGGTATGCTTGTCATCGGCAAGGACTGGGGAGTTTTTTAGGATGAAAATAATTAGAATAGAGCAAAATCATAGAGGAAAACCTGGTTCAGTCTGCTTTACAACAGAGACAGATTCACATTTCAGCAGGACAATAACCTAAAATACAAGGACAAATATTCACTGGAGTTGCTTACCAAGACGCCATTGAATGTTCCTGAGTGACCTAGTTATAGTTTTGACTTAAATCATCTTGAAAATCTATAGCAAGACATTAAAATGGCTGTCTAGCAATGATCAACCAAGTTGAAAGAGCTTGAAGAATGTTTTAAAGAATAATGGGCAAATACTGTACAATCAGGTATGCAAAGCTGTGTGCTCACAGCTGTAATCGCTGCCGAAGGTGATTCTAACATGTATTGGCTCAGGGGGTTGAATACATACAGTATCTAATGAAGATAATTATATAAATGTTTTATTTTCCATTATATATATATTTTTAATGTTATGATTTTTGTGTAGATCATTTTCAAATAATTACAATTAAACCTATTTGAATCCCACTTTGTATCACAACAAAATGTGGAAAAAGTCAAGGGTTGTGAATACTTTCTGAAAGTACTATATGTTTTGTGTTGAGTGGTATTTGAGAGGTATTCTGCCAGGTATTCTTTTAGCAGTGATCAGTCAGGAATTTCATTTAATTCTCACTTAGTCACAAAAAGTATTAGTCACACTTTAAACAAAGTACATATTATGAAGAAATTATTGTATGCCTTATGTAGTTCTTAATAAGGCCTAGATAAGGCCTACAATACTTCAAATACCGGTCCTCATCTTCCTCAAATACCGGTACTCATCTTCCTCAAATACCGGTCCTCATCTTCCTCATCTCCCCTATTTTTCCTCCTCAGGCCGATGCTGAGAAAAAGAAGACTGACGCGTCGGCGGCCCTTCAGAAAGTTAAAGGTACGATGTCTATTTTACTGCAGTGATGGGTACCTTCAGCTCAGAGGGAATACATCATGCATCATTCTAAATGTTCCCCTTACTCTCTCACCTCTCTCTCACTACCCTTTCCTCCTTATCTACCCATTTCCTTCTGTCTTTTTTTCTACCCTCCCCCTTTCCACCCCTTTCTCCTTATCCCTCCCTCCCCCTTTTCCCTCTCCCGCCCCCTCCCTCTAGATAATCAAGAAGCAGAGAAGAAGACAGCTCAGGAGGAGATCCAGGCATTGAAACAGCAGATTCTGGACCGGGACAAGGCACTGTGTGCGTTTGTGGACCAGACCAATGAGGAAGGACGGTAAGAGCAGTTACACACCCAGGCATTCAGGCACACTCACACACAGTCTTGTGGTCACCATTATCAAACACTTCTATGGTCACGGTGTACTGTGTGTCATGTAGTTCTGTGGTTACTGGGTGCTCACATGCCATTGATAACTAGTGGTTGTTGTTGTTTTCTTTGTTATTTTGCAGGAAGCTGTGTGGAATCACTGAGGCCCCAAAATGAAGAAAACTTGCACTACACTATCTCCCTCCCTCCCTCCCTCCCTCATGCTTGCAGTGATGCACACACACCCATGCACATCATCGTTGTGCAGCTCATAACATTCATCACCTACAACCACCTTCACTTACTGTACCTCTCAATACTCAGGAAAATTAAAAACAAGAAAGATTTGGAAAACCCAGTCTGAATGTCATGTCTTCATTACATACACTGTTAGTTTATGTATGCAGGTAAGGAAGGGAGACATTACATTTTTTAATGAGTGATTTTCATCCTATGGTACAGTACATGAATGGTTATTGTAGGAATGACTGAAAGAGGTTAGGGCTAATTCTCTCTGAGATGGAGCAAGGTGTATCTCTGAGGTGACTTCTGAGTGTTGCAAAGGTTCTAGAGAAGAGTTCTAAAGAAGCGTGCAGGTGCATGCCCATCTGGTTCAATTGTCTATTCAATATTAACAGTGCATAGATGTACAGTGAGGGAAAAAAGTATTTGATCCCCTGCTGATTTTGTACATTTGCCCACTGACAAAGACATGATCAGTCTATAATTTTAATGGTAGGTTTATTTGAACAGTGAGAGACAGAATAACAACAAAAAAATCCAGAAAAACACATGTCAAAAATGTTATAAATTGATTTTTATTTTAATGAGGGAAATAAGTATTTGACCCCTCTGCAAAACATGACTTAGTACTTGGTGGCAAAACCCTTGATGGCAATCACAGAGGTCAGACGTTTCTTGTAGTTGGCCACCAGGTTTGCACACATCTCAGGAGGGATTTTGTCCCACTCCTCTTTGCAGATCTTCTCCAAGTCATTAAGGTTTCGAGGCTGATGTTTGGCAACTCGAACCTTCAGCTCCCTCCACAGATTTTCTATGGGATTAAGGTCTGGAGACTGGCTAGGCCACTCCAGGACCTTAATGTGCTTATTCTTGAGCCACTCCTTTGTTGCCTTGGCCGTGTGTTTTGGGTCATTGTCATGCTGGAATACCCATCCACAACCCATTTTCAATGCCCTGGCTGAGGGAAGGAGGTTCTCACCCAAGATTTGACAGTACATGGCCCCGTCCATCGTCCCTTTGATGCGGTGAAGTTGTCCTGTCCCCTTAGCAGAAAAACACCCCAAAAGCACAATGTTTCCACCTCCATGTTTGACGGTGGGGATGGTGTTCTTGGGGTCATAGGCAGCATTCCTCCTCCTCCAAACACGGCGAGTTGAGTTGATGCCAAAGAGCTCCATTTTGGAATTAATGGAAATATTTAAGTTGAATAAAGTTAATATTCAGTTAACAGTAATTAACACAATTATTAGCATATTTAGATGTTTTCCCTTTCTGTAATACACATGATTACCAGTGTTCTATTTGTGACACTCATTGTGAATGGGTTGATGGTCACTAGACCTGAGCTACTGAAGGTACAAGGACCGAGAACACACTGATTATTATTGTATTGATGACATGAACACTGTGTGATTCTGTAGCAGCCGGCAAAGTCACTGTCTTTTGTTTTGACTTCAAGCCTCTCTGGTTGATGTTTTAGAGAACATTTGGTACTCTCTGATTAGAATATAAAGGCCCTGTCTCCAAGAGCCCCGTTGGACATGTTCTCTGCTTCTGTTCTGGAGGTGTCTCCCTGTATGATTGTATTAAACTGGATTGATCTCTGATTGATATTATCAACGACAGCTCTCCTTTTTGTTCACCTGGAAGTTACAGGTTGTGCGCACGTCAAAGGCAAGGTGTGTGTGCACATCATCCAAGGCGTCTTGCAATGCCTGCCTAAACGTCAGCATTGTTTCTGATCTTTCACAGTCTGTCTGCTGGAATCTCCAAACCTGCATCACCAACGTGTCCCAGATATGGCTAGAGAGATTGGAACTGTCATTATATGGCTAGAGAGATAGGAACTGTCATTATGAGCTACAATACAGTATGTTAAATGTAGTTAAAACAAAATTTTAAACATATTTTTACTAGTCTAATTACGTTGGTAACCAGTTTATAATAGCAATAAGGCACCTTGGGGGTTTGTGGTATATCCGCGTTGCGTCGTGCGTAAGAACAGCCCTTAGCCGTGGTATATTGGCCATATATGTCAGAGTGTTGAGTGTAGATGTAGTGCAGGAATCAAGCGCAGGGACAAGGAGGTTCTTCAACGGACTTTAGTATATATATGTATCCCAACACGGGAATGAGTCGCCAACCCAACCGGGCGGCACGAACAATTACGCACAACACACAGTGCGGAAAAACAAGAAAAGGCGCACGCAGTGCGAACTCTCGAAAATACTAAATAAACGAGAGAGAGAACTACTCGGAGGCAAACTGACAATAACAATCACGCATAACACCTGCCCCAAACAAACCAACTAAATAAGGAGAATAATCAAGACACAAATAAGGGACAGGTGTTATGCACAGACAAAACCAAAAGAACAAAAAACATCGAACGGTGGCAGCTAGTACTCCGGAGACGACGACCGCCGAAGTCCGCCCGAACAAGGAAGAGGAGCAGCCTCGGCCGAAACCGTGACAATATATCACAACCCCTCGGGCCTTATTGCTTAATTAGCTCACATGTTAGATACAGTGCATTCGGAAAGTATTCAGACCTCTTGACTTTTTCCACATTTTGTTACGTTACAACCTTATTCTAAAATTGATTAAATAGTTTTTTTTCCTTCATCAATCTACACACAATACCCCATAATGACAAAGCAAAAACAGGTTTTACAATTTTTTTCAAATCTATTAAAAATAAAAAACTGAAATATCACATTTACATAAGTATTCAGACCCTTTACTCAGTACTTTGTTGAAGCACCTTTGGCAGTGATTACAGCCTCGAGTCCTCTTGGGTATAATGCTACAGGCTTGGCACACCTGTATTTGGGCAGTTTTCTCTCATTCCTCTCTGCAGATCCTCTCAAGCTCTGTCAGGTTGGATGGGGAGCTTTGCTGCACAGCTATTTTCAGGTCTTTCCAGAAATGTTCGATCAGGTTCAAGTCTGGGCTCTGGCTGGGCCACTCAAGGACATTCAGAGACTTGTACCGAAGCCACTCCTGCGTTGTCTTGGCTGTGTGCTTAGGGTCGTTGTCCTGTTGGAAGGTGAACCTTTGCCCCAGTCCTGAGCGCTCTGGAGCAGGTTTTCATCAAAGATCTCTCTATACTTTGCTCCGTTCATCTTTCCCTCTATCCTGACTAGTCTCCCAGTTCCTGCCGCTGAAAAACATTCCCACAGCATGATGCTGCCACCACCATGCTTCACCGTAGGGATGGTGCCAGGTTTCCTCCAGACGTGACACTTGGCATTCAGGCCAAAAAGTTCAATCTTGGTTTCATCAGACCAGAGAGTCTTGTTTCTCATGGTCTGAGAGTCCTTTAGGTTCCTTTGGGCAAACTCCAAGCGGGCTGTCATGTGCCTTTTACTGAGGAGGGGCTTCTGTCTGGCCACTCTACTATAAAGGCCTGATTGTTGGAGTGCTGCAGAGATGGTTGTCCTTCTGGAAGGTTCTCCCATCTCCACAGAGGAACTCTGGAGCTCTGTCAGAGTGACCATCGGGTTCTTGGTCACCTCCCTGACCAATGCCCTTCTCCCGATTGCTCAGTTTGGCCGGGCGGCCAGCTCTAGGCAGAGTCTTGGTGGTTCCAAACTTCTTCCATTTAAGAATGATTGAGGCCACTATGTTCTTGGGGACCTTCAATGCTGCAGAATGTTTTTGGTACCCTTCCCCAGATCTGTTCCTCGACACAATCCTGTCTCAGAGTTCTACGGACAATTCCTTCGACCTCATGGCTTGGTTTTTGCTCTGACATGCACTGTCAACTGTGGGACCTTATATAGGTGTGTGCCTTTCCAAATAATGTCCAATCAATTGAATTGACCACAGGTGGACTCCAATCAAGTTGTAGAAACATCTCAAGGATGATCAATGGAAACATGATGCACCTGAGCTCAATTTCGAGTCTCATAGCAAAGGATCTGAATACTTATGTAAATAAGACACCTACAGCACCCGATGTCACAGGAAGGCCAAAAAGATAATCAAGGACATCAACCATCCAAGCCACTGCCTGTTCACCCCGCTATCATCCAGAAGGCGAGGTCAGTACAGGTGCATCAACGCTGGGACCGAGAGAATGAAAAACAGCTTCTATCTCAAGGCCTTCAGACTGTTAAATAGCCATCACTAGCACATTAGAGGCTGCTGCTGCCTATTGAAATCACTGGCCACTTTAAGAAATGGAACACTAGTCACTTTAATAATGTTTACATATCTTGCACTACTCATCTCATATGTACAGTGGGGAGAACAAGTATTTGATACTGCCGATTTTGCTGGTTTTCCTACTTACAAAGCATGTAGAGGTCTGTAATTTTTATCATAGGTACACTTCAACTGTGAGAGACGGAGTGTAAAAATCCAGAAAATCACATTGTATGATTTTTAAGTAATTAATTTACATTTTATTGCATGACATAAGTATTTGATACATCAGAAAAGCAGAACTTAATATTTGGTACAGAAACCTTTGTTTGCAATTACAGAGATCATACGTTTCCTGTAGGTCTTGACCAGGTTTGCACACACTGCAGCAGGGATTTTGGCCCACTCCTCCATACAGACCTTCTCCAGATCCTTCAGGTTTCAGGGCTGTCGCTGGGCAATACGGACTTTCAGCTCCCTCCAAAGATTTTCTATTGGGTTCAGGTCTGGAGACTGGCTAGGCCACTCCAGGACCTTGAGATGCTTCTTACGGAGCCACTCCTTAGTTGCCCTGGCTGTGTGTTTCGGGTCGTTGTCATGCTGGAAGACCCAGCCACGACCCATCTTCAATGCTCTTACTGAGGGAAGGAGGTTGTTGGCCAAGATCTCGCGATACATGGCCCCATCCATCCTCCCCTCAATACGGTGCAGTCGTCCTGTCCCCTTTGCAGAAAAGCATCCCCAAAGAATGATGTTTCCACCTCCATGCTTCACAGTTGGGATGGTGTTCTTGGGGTTGTACTCATCCTTCTTCTTCCTCCAAACACGGCGAGTGGACTTTAGACCAAAAAGCTATATTTTTGTCTCATCAGACCACATGACCTTCTCCCATTCCTCCTCTGGATCATCCAGATGGTCATTGGCAAACTTCAGACGGGCCTGGACATGCGCTGGCTTGAGCAGGGGGACCTTGCGTGCGCTGCAGGATTTTTATCCATGACGGCGTAGTGTGTTACTAATGGTTTTCTTTGAGACTGTGGTCCCAGCTCTCTTCAGGTCATTGACCAGGTCCTGCCGTGTAGTTCTGGGCTGATCCCTCACCTTCCTCATGATCATTGATGCCCCACGAGGTGAGATCTTGCATGGAGCCCCAGACCGAGGGTGATTGACCGTCATCTTGAACTTCTTCCATTTTCTAATAATTGTGCCAACAGTTGTTGCCTTCTCACCAAGCTGCTTGCCTATTGCCCTGTAGCCCATCCCAGCCTTGTGCAGGTCTACAATTTTATCCCTAATGTCCTTACACAGCTCTCTGGTCTTGGCCATTGTGGAGAGGTTGGAGTCTGTTTGATTGAGTGTGTGGACAGGTGTCTTTTATACAGGTAACGAGTTCAAACAGGTGCAGTTAATACAGGTAATGAGTGGAGAACAGGAGGGCTTCTTAAAGAAAAACTAACAGGTCTGTGAGAGACGGAATTCTTACTGGTTGGTAGGTGATCAAATACTTATGTTATGCAATAAAAATGAAAATTAATTACTTAAAAATCATACAATGTGATTTTCTGGATTTTTGTTTTAGATTCCGTCTCTCACAGTTGAAGTGTACCTATGATAAAAATTACAGACCTCTACACGCTTTGTAAGTAGGAAAACCTGCAAAATCGGCAGTGTATCAAATACTTGTTCTCCCTACTGTATATACTGTATTCTATTCTATAATATTCTACTTGTCCATATATGTATATATTCTTAAATTCCATTCCTTACTAGATTTGTGTATATTGGGTATATGTTGTGAAATTGTTAGATATTACTGCACTGTAGGAGCTAGAAGCACAAGCATTTCGCTACACCCGCAATGGCATCTGCTAAATATGTGTATGTGACAAATACAATTTGATTTGATTTGAATAAGGTACTATTAAAAAAATGTATTATACATTAGCAAACATTTTTTTAAACCTGTTTTCACTTTGTCATTATTTGGGTATTCTGTGTAGATTGCTGAGAAAAAAATGTTTTCATCAATTTGAGAAAAAGGCTGTAATGTAACAAAATATGGAAAAAGTCAAGGGGTCTGAATACTTTCCGAAGGCACTGTAATTACTCCTCAAAACTGAAGCAAATGACCAGTAGAGAGCTCTACTGAACGGACAAATGACAGACTGTGTATTCGTTGATTTCTTTTGGTCTTGCTTGCGGTTGTGAAGGAGACCTGTTTGTTAACCAAATATGTGTTTTGTTTATGTATAGTGCTACCTCCCTGACTGACACACAAATCCCTGTTTTGTTAACGTGACATGAGTCATGTGACATGAGGCCCAGTAATTAATTTACTGGAATGTAAATTACTTAAATGTGTACTTTTACAGAAGCAGTTTCTGCTTCTGCACAGATCAGACTTTTTTTTTTAAATGTAAAGACAAAGATGTAAAACTGTAATCCTAAAGAAAAAACACATCTTCAATTGTAAACAAGGTGCTTATAGATGGCTGTGAGTAAATGTTTTCACATTAATACTTAAAAGTATTCTATAGTTGTTTACACATCCTTGCTGGTAGATGGCTTTCAGCAGAAACTTCAGATAGTCTTTGGTGTTGTTATGGGTCTAGTGAAGACTAGAGTCTAGACTCTGTTTGTAGATGGCCTTGCCCAGTCTGTTGAGCTCTATGACGTACTGCTGTCTCTCATGCTCCAGGAGGGCCTGCAGTGCTGCTCTACGGACCTGCACACATACAGAAAGCAGACATCATGGAGAGCATGTACTGTAGATACAGGGGAAGCCGTAGTTCAAGTTCTGGTAAATATAATATAATATGCCATTTAGCAGACACTTTTATCCAAAGCAACTTACAGTCATGCGTGCATACATTTTTACGTATGGGTGGTCCCGGGGATCAAACCCACTACCCTGGCATTACAAGCGCCATGCTCTACCAATTGAGCTACAGAGGACCACTTGGTACAAATATGGACAATGCAAGCAATTCATTCATTTGATAAATTGGTGTGTCCTATATGGAAATCCTGACAATTTGTAGCCTACTTTTACCCCCATCTGGTAATACAAACGTGTAATTGCTCTGACAGTGTATGTGTGTAAAGGACACTGCAACACAAATTAGCAAGAATAAACCCATTCATTTTCCTTAGTCAGAGGAATAGGTTAGAGATATAATGCTACGAACCTTCATGAAAGGGCTGATTATAGCTATTTAATGACGTCCCCTAAGAGAACAAGGTCTCTAAAATGGTATGGAGACAGGGATCAGCTTCATGGCTGAACCTATCCACATTTATACTTCAGGTTTCCTGATTTTGCCTTCAAAATTAAAGTCTGCGGTAAAACGCTATGTGTCTGCTACTAAATCAGTATTTTTTGCAACTTTGCATAGCGTCTAATGTTAAAATTAGGAAAACTATAATAACTACATGGGGGGAAAAACTAAAGAGAATTACTACTTTACATTTACGTCATTTTAGCAGACGCTCTTATCCAGAGCGACTTACAGTTAGTGAGTGCATACATGATTTATTTATTTTATTTTTCATACTGGCCCCCCGTGGGAAACAAACCCACAACCCTGGCGTTGCAAACGCCATGCTCTATCAACTGAGCTACATCCCTGCCGGACATTCCCTCCCCTACCCTGGACGACGCTGGGCCAATTGTGCGCCACCCCATGGGTCTCCCGGTCGCGGCCGGCTACGACAGAGCCTGGATTCGAACCAGGATCTCTAGTGGCACAGCTAGCACTGTGATGCAGTGCCTTAGACCACTGCGCCACTCGGGAGGTATATACAGTAAGATAAAGAATATTATAAGGTGGAGCACATTGAGAAAATGGTTGGCGCTTAAGTAAATGAATGTCAAGAACATAATAATAGCCTACTGGTAAAAAATATATACAATAAACATTTTAAAAAATATATATATATTTCGATTGTATGATTCTTGTTTATTTACTGGTGCTATTGTTCAAGGATGCAATTTTGAAATGTAATGTTTAAGAAAAAAAGTACTGTATTTTTTGTTGCATTGCACAGACAAATGGCACACAGGAGAAGCGATTGATTGTGTGTCCATAAAACCAGAGCCCAGTGTACTCACTAGAGTCCCTAGAATACAAATCAGATGAGTTAGAACAAAAATCTAGGTCATAGGAAGAGTTGCTGGACTTTTACAGTGGTCGAACATCTTAAAATGGGATGCCTGGACACTATACGATTATTTGTGCCGATATAAAAGTGGGGTGGGAAGTACTCAGGGGCTGTAGAATGTAATGGTGTCATTTCATGAGGCTATGAATAATATGGAGTGTTGCTGGCCTTTTACTCCACCCATTCCGTTGGCCACAATGCGAATCACTGTATATGCTATACATATTGGCTTATAGAGCAAAAACTATTCTAGGTGCCGCAGTAGAAGCATTGTAGGGAACACTCAGTATGGTCTGTAGAATGTATATATGGTGTCATTTCATGGGGCTCTGAATAATACAGAGTGTTCCTTCCCGTACAGTGCTATATTTGTACCATATGGTGTCCAGGCACCCCATTTTAAGCTGTTTGACCACAGTAAAAGTCCAGCAACACCCTGTATGATTCAGAGCCCTGTGAAATTACACCATATCTACATTCTACAGACCCTACAGAGTATTCCCTACGACACTTCTACTGTGGCACCTAGAATAGTGTTTGCTCTATACGCCAATATGTATTCCATACACAGTGATTTGCATTGGGGGCATTTATTTGACCTTGGAACATGTTTTAAAACCCCAATTTAATGAAACCGTAGCTTAAATATGAACAAATATGAATCATTGTTAATGTTTAGAAAATTGTTTTCATATATCATGAATAAATACAAGCTATTGACATTTTTCTGCTATTAGGTGGGGACATTTATTTTTAACATTCTGAAATTCTGCGAGGAAGTACTTTTTTAGTGTTGCTTAGGAGACAGGGCCCTGTTTCAGCATCCCCCCCTCACCAGCGTCAGAGCAGTCTTTCCCAGCGCAGTCTCTCTCTGCTGGGTCAGCTCTCTCAGCTTCAGGGTCTTCATGGAACCAGCCTGGGTGGAGCCCTCAAACACCACAGATACTGAGAGAGAGAGAGAGAGAGAGAGAGAGAGAGAGAGAGAGAGAGAGAGAGAGAGAGAGAGAGAGAGAGAGAGAGAGAGAGAGAGAAACTGCAACGTATCAAACGCTACAGTTACAATTAGCCCAACAGTACATAACTGAATAGTTTACACACCTGTCCAGCTCTGCAATGTGGTTTGTCATCTCGCCATCTTTCTATAAAAGAGTGAAAATGCATACTATAAAACATTTCCAGCTACTTAGCTATAAAGTTATCTTACCTCTTGTTTGTCTATGTGTTGCCCGTGGTCCTCTGTAGCTCAACTGGTAGAGCACGGCGCTTGTAACGCCAAGGTAGTGGGTTCGATCCCCCGGACCACCCATACACAAAAATGTATGCACGCATGACTGTAAGTCGCTTTGGATAAAAGCGTCTGCTAAATGGCATATTATTATTAGTGACATGCTTACCTTGATTCTGTCTCTCGCCCTCTGCACAAGTTAGTTTTTTGAACGTCGTTCCTTGCAACCAAACATCCTGCTGGCAGTTTATTTGAAGTAAATTGTCACAAAGTATCTTGCATTAACAAAAACGGGTTCAATAAACTAATGCTCCTGTAAGTCGCTCTGGATAAGAGCGTCTGCTAAATGACTAAAAATGTAAAATGCAAAATAAAGTGTAAAAAAATGTCAGCGTCTGAAAGGATGAAGGACAGGCTGTCTACGTTGGCATGGTAACTAACCTATGTAGTCGGAAGAAGCCTTCCTTCGCTGCCAATCACAGTGACCGATACAGGTCACATGACCAGGATGACGTATGTTGCCCTTCGTCCCTGTTGTCGTTCCTCGTTCAGGAAGTGGTAACATGGGGCGATGAAATCCACATGAAAGTCATTCTACCGGCAAAACCAGAGGCGAGAGAAAATGGCCAGAAGCTCCGTATTTATCCTCCTGTTGTTAGTTTGTAACAGTAGAAAGTTATAGTGCTATGTTAGGTTTGATTCTGAATGTGTATTGCTATCATACCTCAGCCTCTAGTCAGTAAAGCTAAAGCGGGCTAGCTAGTAGTAACCTTAACGTTACGTTAGCTAGCTAGCTAACGTTAGCTAATTTACTTGTAGTTACATCAGAATAGGGCTGGGCAATCTTACCCCAACATTGTCATCATGATACGAATAGGAGCGCAGCAGATGGCCAGGGGACTGTACCAAATAATGGGACGTGAAATCTCAAAGGGAAATTTCAACGCCAACATCAGACAACAAATGACTTCAAGAGAGACTCTCCAGCATCCCTGGTCCTCTGTCAACAGTGTCCGAACCATGGCGGTGGGTCCAGAAACACAGCCACTGAATATTTAGCTAGCAACAAACAGCCATAACAGTAGTATAGCCTACTGTCAAGGGCATAATGAGTGAGAACATATGAGTCACTATAGCGTACTGTCAATGTGAGTGAGAACATGTGAGTCACTTTAGCCTACTGTCAATGTGAGTGAGAACATGTGAGTTCCATAACATTAGTATAGCCTACTGTCAAGGGCAATATGAGTGAGAACATTTGAGTCACTATAGCGTACTGTCAATGTGAGTGAGACCATGTGAGTCACTATAGCCTACTGTCAATGTGAGTGAGAACATGTGAGTCACTATAGCCTACTGTCAATGTGAGTGAAAACATGAGTCACTATAGCCTACTGTCAATGTGAGTGAGAACATGTAAGTCATGATTCATACCTAAACATTTTTCATGGCTTATCTTGATCTAACTGTTCCCTAATCCCGAACGTAACTGCCGATAGAAACAGTATTTTTTTCCCACAATGTGCATTGTGAACTGTATTGTATTGTATTTCGTTCTGGATGTTTCTGCCCTGTCATTCTGTTCTGTTGTCATACAGTGGGACCCCCTGTACTCAGTCAGATAATACTGTAATAAAGTATGGATGAGAGTGTAATAGTAGTGTTTGTCCACTAGGTGCTGCCCTGGCCTTTCTCCTCCCAGCCACGGGACTTCAGCCTGCCCAACTCGTCCTGGGGCTCTGACATGAGGCGTGTGTATGAGCACTATAACAACCAGTGTGAGGTAGAGACGGAGGAGGGAGAGAAGAAGTGGGGTGTCTGGAGAAAACTGCCCAGCTATAACCGCTCCATCAAGTACGCCACAGGTAAAGTAAGGAAGGGTTTCTTCCACAAATGGTGTGTGTGTGTATGTATGAAAAAAATACGGAAATGCATGCACTCACTACTGCAAGTCGCTCTGGACAAGATAAATGACTAAAATGTAAAGTAAACAATGTATGTGTGTAACCTTGTCTCTCCTATCCTGGACGTAGTGTATGAGTAAGATGTTGTGTGTATGTGTGTAACCCTGTGTCTCTCCTTCCAAGGTGGGGTGTATCTGAGTAAGATCATTCAGTCGAAGGCTCGTCTGTTCACGAGGAACATCAGGGAGCAGGGAGCAGCGTTCGAGTACGTCATGTTTGTCAACAAGCAGGAGCAGAAGTGTGTGTGTGTGTTCCAGGCTGGCCACCTACTGGAGGGACCCCCGGGGTGAGCTGCTTGTGTGTGTGTGTACATGTGTACACTGTGACAATGTTTGTCCTTGTGTGTGTGTATCTCTGTAAAAATGACACAATCAACTGCTAGCGTTCAAACAACATATTTAGTCAAAGTGTAACATTGATAAATGATGTGTGTGATTCCAGGCATGTCCATGGGGGGGCAATAGCCACCATGATTGACACTGTAACAGGGACCCACGCCACCTACCTCTCTGGGCCTGTCATGACTGCCAACCTCAACATCAACTACCGCAGGTACACACACTTCTCCCTCACTCCCTCACTCACTCACTCGATCACTCACTCATGGCTTATTAAGCTCTAAAAATATGTTTTCATGTTATTGTGGTCATTATTATAGGGTTCTAAGTTATACGTGAGGTTCTAGATTTTTCCTGACCACATTTCCTGGTTATAACACATACTGTATCCCGCTTCTCCTCCCCAAAGCCCCATCCCATTGGGTAGTACAGTGCTGCTCACCTGCTCATTGGATAAGAAGGAGGGACGGAAAACCTTTGTTTCCTGTCAAGTGACCAACACGGACGGCTCCAAACTACACACAGAGGCCACAGGTACTGTCACCCACCCTGACGTGTTGGCTGTGTTTTTAGACACGTGTCATTGGACTGTCAGTCAGTCTGAAGGGTTCTCTCATAGTATGTTTCTCTCTCTCCTTCTCCCCCTCTCTCTCTCTCCTCTCTCTCTCTCTCTCTCTCTCTCTCACTCTCTCTCTCTCACTCTCTCTCTCTCTCTCTCTCACTCTCTCTCTCTCTCTCCTCTCTCTCTCTCTCTCTCTCTCTCTCGCTCTCTCTCTCTCTCTCTCTCTCTCTCTCTCTCCCTCTCCCTCTCCCTCTCCCTCTCCCTCTCCCTCTCTCTCTCTCTCTCTCTCTCTCTCTCTCTCTCTCTCTCTCTCTCTCTCTCTCTCAGGGTTGTTTCTGTCGATCACAATGGGACACCTATTAGGAGGATGATGGATAGGCCAGCTCATCGACCAACCAGACGCTACAAACACACAACATCAGAAACAGCACTGACTGAATGTTTGGGTGTATATCAGTACCTCAGTGTGTTGAGTGCGGGAGTGTGTATGCTTGAGTGTGTGCGTGCGCGCATGCGTGTCTGTGGTTATGACTGTCAGATCTAAGGGAAAGGGGGATACCTAGTCAGTTGTACAACTGAATACATTCAACTAAAATGTGTCTTCCGCATTTAACCCAACCCCTCTGAATCAGAGAGGTGCGGGGGGCTGCCTTAATCGACATCCACTAGTAATCTTCTTAACTCTAGCAGTTTGCCTGTGACACCTGATGCCTTGCGCTCTACTGACATAGCCTACAGATATTGTATATCATAGACATAACCGGCTGTAAATACTGTACCTCTCTTTCTCCACTGTTACACACTCCTGGACAAGCAGCTCCAGTCAGAGGGAAGGACATAACCTCTGCTATATTATATTTATGCCAAGGCTGCGGATAAGACTTTTCTGGAACCCTCTTCCAGACAACTAAAGGTCCCGACACTTCTGCGCATGTGCAGGATTCTCTACTTTATGCACTGTCTCTGATCTACTCGTAAACCTCCCTTCACATTTCTCAGTCAATTGTGAATGATACATCTTCAAGTTTTACCGGTGAAACGTCCATGCAGCATCTGCATACCTGT
The DNA here is from genome assembly GCF_964263955.1 of Coregonus lavaretus. Classification (NCBI taxonomy): domain Eukaryota; kingdom Metazoa; phylum Chordata; class Actinopteri; order Salmoniformes; family Salmonidae; genus Coregonus; species Coregonus lavaretus. The sequence continues at coordinate 8,067,350 of NC_140000.1, forward strand.
GTTTAGTTTCAATCATAGCACACATTTTCCCTAGCGGCGCGTGTTGTTGAGTTTTGGCCACATGAGAAACATTTTTTCCCAATCATCCTAAAATGTCATAAGAAATTAGGTGGTGTTTTGTCTTACAGTAACGTTATGCTACGCTATTATATGTGGTTCTGTTTTGTAGAATACTATCATTGTGATCTTCCAGACATTGATTCAGCTTTTATCTAACTTTATTAAACGAGCACCATTCACCAGAGTAGCTTGTTCTCTACGAGTAGAACAGAGACTGTGCGTAAAGTAGGGAATCCTGCACATGCGCAGAAGCTTCAGGACTTTTAGCCGTCGGAATGAGAGGTATAGAAAAGTTGGATCCGCAGCCACTCCGATATATTTAATGGACAGTTTATTTTTTTGTATTTTATTTGTATCATTACTATTAATTTATTAGGCCTTTTGCAGTTGGAGATTTTCATCATTGCTCATACGTTATTATGTGACCATTATGACCTCTTGAATAAAGCCTTACCTCTTGGGTACTGTAGACTGTTTTTCTATGGTATTTGGCTCAATATGTGATAACTTTTCAATTTTCACTGGTCCATGTGTTATAAACAACCTTCAGACAGACTGATGTCATACAGATACCCCTTTCTCTTCACCTGTCGACCTCTCTACGAATCTACATCTCCCTCTCACCCCTTCTTTCTTCCTTCCTCTCTTCCTTCCTTCCTTCCTTCCTCTCTCTGTCGCTGTCTGTCTGTCTCTCTCCCTTTCTCCCTCTCTCTCTTTTTCTTTATTTGTCAGTCTATCTTTTCTCTGGCCCCTCCCTCTTTGTGAATGATCCCCTTCCAGTAAGAAATGAATGACAGGCAGCATTACCGTAAAACGTTGTCCACATCAGAGTTCTGAGGATTCTGTCAGTGTAAACCCAGGTGACCACATAGTCTTAAACAGCACTCTCACTACTGAGACTGGCACTGAGGACAAAACATATACACTATGGTCCCAATCTGGCCGTTTCAAAATGCTACTTTACGCGACTATTCGGGTATCGTAGGCACCCATAACACATAGTAGGCATGGTAACGGACTGATAATAGTAGGCATGGTAACTGATGTTAGTAGGTATGGTAACTAACTGATAATAGTAGGCATGGTAACTGATACTAGTAGGCATGGTAACTAACTGATAATACTAGGCATGGTAACTAACTGATAGTAGTAGGCATGGTAACTGATACTAGTAGGCATGGTAACTAACTGATAATACTAGGCATGGTAACTAACTGATATTAGTAGGCATGGTAACTGATACTAGTAGGCATGGTAACTAACTGATAATAATAGGCATGGTAACAAACTGATAATAGTAGGAATGGTAACTGATACTAGTAGGCATGGTAACTAACTGATACTAGTAGGCATGGTAACTAACTGATAATACTAGGCATGATAACTAACTGAAAATAATATGCATGGTAATTAACTGATACTAGTGGCCCATTTCTCTGGAGTTTCTGATGTAATTTGTGTTTCACAGGAACCCTACAGTGTCCCTCCTCATGAAATACATGCACACAGTTTACTGGTGTGGTTTGGGAGTATTTTGTTGTGTGTGTGTGTGTGTGTGGTTAGGTGTGAAATCCCCCACCCCCCTTCCCTTAGGCCCCTCGGGTTTCTGTCCTCATATTGGAGAGAGATGGGTGCAGAGTGTGTGTGTGTGTGTGTGTGTGTGTTTGTGTGTGTGTGGAGGACACAGCCAGGGCGGCGGTAGGGTTAGCCTGAGACTCAGGTGTGGTCAGATGGGCTTTGAGGAGCAAGGGCGCAGTGGAACTGAGGTGGACAACTTTCCAGTCATTTCATTTGGTTAAAACCACCTAAACACACACATTGTAAGTCACCTTTAGGTGGAGTCCAGAGAGTAGTATAGCTTTCTTTCAGTATAGCTTTCTTTCACTGTGAGAGATTAGATGTTTTGTTTTACTTTTATCATATTTGATTGCCATAATCTGTGGCCTTGGCCTATTGTCAGTCATGTATTGATCTGATTTATCTCTTTACAGATTGATGGCCTTGCTCACACAAATGCCATATCATATAGACTAAATAATAAGCAGATCACCTCACTGAGACAGTTAAGCCTATATCTCTGGTTCAGCCGAAGGAAACCGACAGTTGCTAAACCGCGCGGCTGTAATTAAAAAAGCATAGCACTGAAGCACCTTTCTTGCACAATCAAATGTGCAAAAGCGCAACAGTCGCTCTACCACAGAGCATCAAACGCAGAGGTCGATATTTTCACGGTCATCTTCTTGAGACCACACCAAAATGGACGGGAACACACTGTTCATCCCGGGTGAAACCCGAGTAGCCTGAACTGATTGCACAAGGAAGTTCATTGCAAAAATGAAGTTGGCTGATATTATCTTTACCTGAAGACAAGGCGGAATATGGAGAGTGACAACAGAGAATGACAAAATGACAAAGACGTTCTCAGTGTAAATGAGCGTAGTAACTATAACAGAGATGGCAGTGCATGTTATAAAGTGCATGCGCTGGTCACCACAGTTGTTTAGTTAAGGGGCCGTTGGTTACAATTTGCTCCTAACTATTATAGCTATTTATAAAATGTAATTGTTCATAAATTAAATTGATCAAATCAGCATGATCTGATATGACCTGAATTAGAACCATCAACAGCAAGCAGGTTAAGTCACTTTAGTGGTTAAATACAGTAATTTGTTTACAGGGGATAATACAGTGCGATGTAGATTATGTAACTGTAAACCTGGCTTTGGGGTCGTTAACCCTTTACCACTCACACTGCTCGAGTCTACATGCGCTTCTATGAATGACCGTAATTAAAATCGAAAAGGAAAAAACTCAAATTAAACGTTTGATGATTAGTCTATAATTACACATGTTCTTATATTTCCATAGTGCTTATCATATATCGAGCTACTGAAAAAAAAAACTCCAGACAAACATATAGGCCTAGCCTATAGGCCTTAAAGTTTTGTTTTGTGTTTTGCGTGCCTCCCCTCGTATTTATTTAGGCAAAATGCGTTGGTTGGGATATTTCTTAACCGGGCAGTACAGAATAAACACCGACCAGCTGCAACAAACAAACTGCCGTGAGTTATTACATAAGTCCTGGTGACATAACCTCTGAGCGCGAGCTCGGGACCACAGCCAGGGCGCAAAGAGCAAGCGGGTTGAAACCGGAGTAGCCTGAACTGCTTGCACAAGGAAGTTCGTTGCAAAAATGAAGTTGGCTGATATTATCCTCACGTGAAGACAAGACGAAGTATGGAGAGAGAGTGACAACAGGGAATGGCAAAATGACAATGACGTTGTCAGAGTAAATGAGCGTAGTGACTCACTCAACAGAGATGGTAGTGTATGTTTTAAAGCGCATGCGCAGTCCCGGCCGCTAGAACAGCAGGTAGTTCTATATATTTAGAATGAAAGATCCAAAGTTTTTTAAGTTATTCATGCATTGCATACTAAGTGCATAGCAAAACGCACGGTAGAATATACTATACAAAAGGGTGTGTAGACAGGCTTGGCCCAGGAGTGTGAAGTGAGTGTGGTGTGTGTCAGAGCCAGGTGCAAGAATACGCAGTTTGTTTTGACCGGGAGTTATGGAAAATGAGGAGCCCAAATCACCCGACCCCATCACTACTGACGAACCAATCAAAAGAGGTGAGATATATTATCTTGATTATTGATAGGGTAGGCCTAGTGTATTAATGTGTAGGCTATGGTAGGCTAGTCCTAGTCTATTCAGTCATTTACAATTCACAAATGTCAATTATTTGCAGATGCAACTATTATTGTTTTAGCTATACATTGTGGATTGGGTGAAATGAAAATGTCTCAGATTTGCATTATAAGTTAATGCACATTTAAAGGTGAATGCCAAAATATATATATACAAAATAAAAAACGTTCTCAGTCCACTGAAGGTTGAAAAGCGACTCAAATCCTTACTTTATGCGTACAATCGCAAACGGCAGTGTGTGTGTGTGTGTCTCTTTACGTTTTCTGAGTCTAAGTGTGTATGTTTTCTGTGTGTGTGTCAACTGCTTTGCTCTCACCAGACCTCTATGTTCTGCTTATTAAGCAAAAGTGCTGTATGACAGTGTTCATATAGAGTCACTGTCCCCTTCTCCCTCTCCTCCCCCATCACCCTGTCCCCTCCTTTAAGCGAGCCTCATTCTAATGCTTATCTCTCCCCTCTCTCCTCCCGTTTCTCTCTATCTTTAGCTCCTTCTCTCTTTTGATCTCTTATCTATCCCCCTCACTGTCTCTCTCTCTCCACATTAGTTGGCTCGTTCTCTCTCTCTTACCCCTCTCACTCTCTCTTTGTAAGATCACCAAGGCTCCTCCCTCCAAGTTCTTTCTCTGCCTCCCCCCTCATATCTTCCACTCTTTCTCATCTTGCCTCATTCACTCTCCCTCCTCCCATCTTCCCTCCCTCCCTCTTTTTCTCTCCCTTCTCCCTCCTCCCATCTTCCCTATCCCTCACACTTTTTCTTCTTACCCCATTCACTCTCCTCCCCTCCCTCCCTCCATACCTCCTCTCCCTCCCCCTCTCTCTCATTAACTCACCTCTCTTCTCCTGTTGTCCACCGGACGGTGTAACTCTTGCTCCTTGAGGGTAAACATGGCAGTAATCCTCTATAAGACCAGGGATTAGCTCTTAGCTGTGTTGGGCCTGTTTTAGGCCTGCTGCATTTCCCAGCACCACACAGTCTAAAATCAAACCATAGCTCTCAACTTCGATTCCCTCAGTCTCTATCACACGTACTGCACACGTCATTTATTAAATGACGTCATCCATTAGGCCTAAACCACAGGTGTCAAACTCATTATATGGAGGGCAGAGTGTCTGCGGCTTTTAACTCCTCCCTTGTACTTGATTAATCAAAGAAGGTCACTGATTAGTTAGGAGCTTCCCTCACCTGGTTGTCTACTCTAGGTCTTGGACACAAATTGACATTCAATAACAAGAACCAGCAGACACTGGGCTCTCCATGGAGTGAGTTGGACACCATAGCTAAATATAGGCTATAGACTCACATTGATATTTTGATCTTTATTCCCTCAATTTAACCAGGTCTGGCCGAGAGGGTGCACTGGTACAAATATCCCGCAATGGTGCCACAGTTGTCTGGATTTATAACACATTAAAACCCTTTCTCACGGTGCATATTACTCTCTCCGTTACTCATTGACAGGACATCATGATAGCCATAGTTATGCACCAGAGAGCTACTCTCTTCTTTACTGTGTACATACATGCACGCACTTACACGCACACACACGTAAATGCACTAGTAGTCACTCCCTTATTACATGACATTGTGTGTCGAGTGTGTGTGGGGAGCTGATAATGTGTAACATGCAGCGTGTGTTCTTCTGTCACTCTCCAACATGCAGCTGCTATATCTCCATACAGAGTAGGATAGACAGACGGGGGAGATGAGAAACCTTGGAAACCGCTTTTGATTAAATAGCGCCATCTAAATCTTAACAAGACTTCCATTGTTAGATAAAGCATTGATTGAAAAAGACAGAATACTGCTGTTTGATTCGATTGAGAGAGCAAGGGAGAGGGACAGATAAGGTGAGAAAGAGATCAATAGAGAGAGATAAGATGGGGGGGGGGGGGTGGTATTTATGCTGACATACATGTATTTTTGAAAAGTAGAGCACAGTGAGGAGTTAGAAGAAGATAGCGGTTTCCATGGCCTTCATGTTGGTCTTCTGTAACGTGGCCTCTTAGTACCCACACTGTGGCGTCGGCTGACACTCAGTGGCATGGGTCAGGGGTCACTGCAGTTCTGACTGGAATAAGATCATTAGCACTTAGGTTTAGGATTTAGTTTAGTTTGTAATCACATGAAATTGACTCATGATCCGACAGCATGGCTGACGTTCTCAGTCCACTGAAGGTTGAAAAGCGACTAAAATCCTTACTTTTTGCGTACAATCGCAAACGGCAGTGTGTGTGTGTGTCTCTTTGCGTTTTCTGAGTCTAAGCGTGTATGTTTTCTGTGTGTGTCAACTGCTTTGCTCTCACCAGACCTCTATGTTCTGCTTATTAAGCAAAAGTGATTTGATGAAGAGGGGAAACGGAGGGAAGCAGTGAAAGCCGCAGCAGACCTCTAGCCCAGACACAAAGACCCAGGCTGCCTCTGCCTCTGTCTGACTCCACCCAGCGATGCTTATCTCCCCTGCCCTCTCTCTTCACACGAGCACACACACTAAAAATACACACCTCAGCTTGGAAACAACCCCCACACACATACACACACCCAGTCCAATATGAACTTTCTCACAATTGTGGTCAGAAAGCTAAACTCCCACCTTCCTCCACTATAACTGTGTCTGTCTCTTACTCACCAAGGTGTGTGTGTGTGTGTGTGTGTGTGTATGAATGTATGTCTACGTGTGCCTGAGAGAGAGTTCAAACTCCATCCACCCTCTGCTTGTGTCAGCTCCTACTCTCCCAACTGTCTCTTTCTCAAGGCTCTTCCACACCAATTCATTTCATACAACAGACACTATAAACACATCAGACCCTGTGTGCAGAGGCCCAGCATCATCCTGACATAGACTCAGTCCTCCTCTGTTGTGTCAGAGAGACATAGACTCAGTCCTCCTCTGTTGTGTCAGAGAGACAGACTCAGTCCTCCTCTGTTGTGTCAAAGAGACATAGACTCAGTCCTCCTCTGTTATTGTCAGAGAGACATAGACTCAGTCCTCTGTTGTGTCAAAGAGACATACAGTGCCTTGCAAAAGTATCCATCCCCCTTGGCATTTTTCCTATTTTGTTGCATTACAACCTGTAATTTAAATGGATTTTTATTTGGATTTCATGTAATGGACATACACAAAATAGTCCAAATTGGGGAAGTGAAGTGAAATGAAAAAAATAACTTGTTTCCAAAAATTCTAAAATATAAATAACGGAAAAGTGGTGCGTGCATATGTATTCACCCCCTTTGCTAAGAAGCCCCTAAATAAGATCTGGTGCAACCAATTACCTTCAGAAGTCACATAATTAGTTAGATGGCACACAGGTGGACTTTATTTAAGTGTCACGTAATCTGTCACATGATCTCAGTATATATACACCTGTTCTGAAAGGCCCCAGAGTCTGCAACACCACTAAGCAAGGGGCACCACCAAGCAAGCGGCACCATGAAGACCAAGGAGCTCTCCAAACAAGTCAGGGACAAAGTTGTGGAAAAGTACAGATCAGGGTTGGGTTATAAAAAAATATCAGAAACTTTGAACATCCCATGGAGCACCATTAAATCCATTATTAAAAAATGGAAAGAATATGGCACCACAACAAACCTGCCAAGAGAGGGTCGCCCACCAAAACTCACGGACCAGGCAAGGAGGGCATTAATCAGAGAGGCAACAAAGAGACCAAAGATAACCCTGAAGGAGCTGCAAAGCTCCACAGCGGAGATTGGAGTATCTGTCCATAGGACCACTTTAAGCTGTACACTCCACAGAGCTGGGCTTTACGGAAGAGTGGCCAGAAAAAAGCCACTGCTTAAAGACAAAAATAAGCAAACACATTTTGTGTTCGCCAAAAGGCATGTGGGAGACTCCCCAAACATATGGAAGAAGGTACTCTGGTCAGATGAGACTAAAATTGAGATTTTTGGCCATCAAGGAAAACGCTATGTCTGGCGCAAACCCAACACCTCTCATCACCCCGAGATGCTGCCACCACCATGCTGTGGGGATGTTTTTAATCGGCAGGGACTGAGAAACTGGTCAGAATTGAAAGAATGATGGATGGCGCTAAATACAGGGAAATTCTTGAGGGAAACCGGTTTCAGTCTTCCAGAGATTTGAGACTGGGACGGAGGTTCACCTTCCAGCAGGACAATGACCCTAAGCATACTGCTAAAGCAACACTTGAGTGGTTTAAGGGGAAACATTTAAATGTCTTGGAATGGCCTAGTCAAAGCCCAGACCTCAATCCAATTGAGAATCTGTAGTATGACTTAAAGATTGCTGTACACCAGCGGAACCCATCCATCTTGAAGGATCTGGAGCAGTTTTGCCTTGAAGAATGGGTAAAAATCCCAGTGGCTAGATGTGCCAAGTTTATAGAGACATACCCCAAGAGACTTGCAGCTGTAATTGCTGCAAACGGTGGCTCTACAAAGTATTAACTTTGGGGGGGGTGAATAGTTATGCACGCTCAAGTTTTCTGTTTTTTTGTCTTATTTCTTGTTTGTTTCACAATAAAAAATATTTTGCATCTTCAAAGTGGTAGGCATGTTGTGTAAATCCAAATGATACAATCCCCCCCCCAAAATCCATTTTAATTCCAGGTTGTAAGGCAACAAAATAGGAAAAATGCCAAGGGGGGGTGAATACTTTCGCAAGCCACTGTAGACTCAGTCCTCCTCTGTTGTGTCAGAGAGACATAGACTCAGTCCTCCTCTGTTATTGTCAGAGAGACTGAGACTCAGTCCTCCTCTGTTATTGTCAGAGAGACTGAGACTCAGTCCTCCTCTGTTGTGTCAGAGAGACATAGACTCAGTCCTCCTCTATTATTGTCAGAGAGACTGAGATGAGCCCAGTTGAGAGTGAGTGGGATAATAAGGGACTGAAGCTACAGTAGAGCATTGAACTAAGATGTGTGTCACGCCCTGGCTCTGGGGACTATTACATGTTGAGCCAGGGTGTGGATTTTCTATTGTTTAGTTTTCTAGGTTTGTGTTCTAGTTCATGTATATATATGTTGGCCAGGGTGGTTCCCAATCAGAGGCAGCTGTAGCTTGTTGTCTCTGATTGGGGACCATACTTAGGCAGCCTGTTTTGCACTGTTATTTTGTGGGATCTTGTTCCGTTAAGGTTTGTGTTATTAACCTAGGACTTCACGTATCGTTTGTTTATTGTTTTGGTTCGTGTTGTGTACGAAATAAAGTATGTACGCCTATCACGCTGCGCCTTGGTCCGCTGTTTATAACGATTGTGACAGAAGATCCCACCTCGACTGGATCAAGCAGCGTGACGAGGAGAGAGGATGGACCTGGGAGGAGATGAGTGAGAGTCTGGCAAGAGGGATGGAGGCCATGAGCACGGGGGAGAGACAAGCCCAAACACATTTTAGGGGGGGGGGGCTCACGCCGTGGACGACGAGGCAGCGGGAGGCCGCGATAGAGAGGTTCAGCAGGTTGGCAGAGGAGGCCGCCAGGTTACGGGGGCCACTGGTCACGAGGGAGAAGGATAGTGTGGAGGCACGGCGAGAGGAACTGAGTAGGCAGCAGAGGGAGCGGAGGTTTATGAGGAAACCCAGTCCCGCTCCTCGCACCAAGCAAGTGGTGTGTGTCACCAGTCCGGTCTGGCCCGTTCCTGATTCCCGCACAAGGCCAGTGGTGTGTGTTCCCAGTACGGTCAGGCCCGTTCCTGCTCCCCGCACTAAGCCTGTGGTGCGCGTCGCCAGCCCGATCCGGCCTGTTCCTGCTCCCCGCACCAAGCCAGTGGTGCGCGTCGTCAGCCCGGTCCGGCCTGTTCCTGCTCCCCGCACCAAGCCAGTGGTGCGCGTCGTCAGCCCGGTCCGGCCCGTTCCTGCTCCCCGCACCAAGCCAGTGGTGCGCGTCGCCAGCCCGGTCCGGCCTGTTCCTGCTCCCCGCACCAAGCCAATGGTGCGCGTCGTTAGCCCGGTCCGGTCCGTTCCTGCTCCCCGCACCAAGCCAGTGGTGCACGTCGTCAGCCCGTTCCGGCCCGTTCCTGCTCCCCGCACCAAGCCAGTGGTGCGCGTCGTCAGCCCGGTCCGGCCCGTTCCTGCTCCCCGCACCAGGCCAATGGTGCGCGTCGTCAGCCCGGTCCGGCCCGTTCCTGCTCCCGCACCAAGCCAGTGGTGCGCGTCGTCAGTCTGGCACGGTCTGTGCCTGTTCCACCGGTGCCAGCTGCTCCACGCCGGAGCCAGAGCAATCCGCTCCACCGGTGTTCAGTCCAGCTCCGGCCAGCGGGGCCGGTCCAGACCAGGGGCGCTACGGGGGGGTAGAGATAGAGGGGTGGTCACGCCCGGAGCCGGATCCGCCGCTGAGGCGGAATGCCCACCCGGCCCCTACCCTCTTGTGTTTGGTTGGCGCGGTCGCAGTCCGCGCCTTTGGGGTGGGGGGGGGGGTACTGTCACGCCCTGGCTCTGGGGACTATTAAATGTTGAGCCAGGGTGTGGATTTTCTATTGTTTAGTTTTCTAGGTTTGTGTTCTAGTTCATGTATATCTATGTTGGCCAGGGTGGTTCCCAATCAGAGGCAGCTGTAGCTTGTTGTCTCTGATTGGGGACCATACTTAGGCAGCCTGTTTGGCACTGTTATTTTGTGGGATCTTGTTCCGTTAAGGTTTGTGTTATTAACCTAGGACTTCACGTATCGTTTGTTTATTGTTTTGGTTCGTGTTGTGTACGAAATAAAGTATGTACGCCTATCACGCTGCGCCTTTGTCACGATCGTCGTAGGAAGTAGACCAAGGCGCAGCGTGATGAACGAACATGTTTATTTATCTATAGTGATAAATACTGACAATAAACAAAACAACAAACGACTCGTGAAGTCCACGGTACAAACACAAAACCAACTGGAACAAGAACCCACAAACACAAAGGGAAAAACAGACAGTTTAAATATGTCTCCCAATCAGAGACAACCAGCCACAGCTGACACTCGTTGCCTCTGATTGGGAGTCATTCAGGCCAACATAGAAATAAACAAACTAGAACTCCCAACATAGAAACAGAACACATAGAATGAACACACCCTGGCTCAACATATAGAGTCCCAGAGCCAGGGTGTGACAGTACCCCCCCCCCCCCCTAAAGGCGCGGACTGCGACCGCGCCTCAACTAGAGCAAAACAGGGGAGGGCTGGGTGGGCATTCCTCCTCGGCGGCGGTTCTGGCTCCGGGCTTGCCCACCACCCTCCAATAAACCCCCCATAGAGCCCCTGGTCCGGTCTGGCCCCGCTGGCTGGAGCTGAACTGGACGTAGCAGGAGCGGTTAGCTTCAGCTCCGTAGTGGAGCAGTTGACCGGTACCTGATTAGGCACCGGTGACCCAGGCACGGGTTGTGCCGGACTGACGATGCGCACCCCTGGCTTGGTGCGTGAGGCAGGAAAGGACCGGACCTGGCTGACGATGCGCACCCCTGGCTTGGTGCGTGGAGCAGCAACGGGCCGGACCGGGCTGACGATGCGCACCCCTGGCTTGGTGCGTGGAGCCGGAACGGGCCTCACCGGACTGACGATGCGCACCCCTGGCTTGGTGCGTGGAGCAGCAACGGGCCGGACCGGGCTGACGATGCGCACCCCTGGCTTGGTGCGTGGAGCCGGAACGGGCCTCACCGGACTGACGACTCGCACCCCTGGCTTGGTGCGTGGAGCAGCAACGGGCCGGACCGTGCTGACGATGCGCACCCCTGGCTTGGTGCGTGGGACAGGAACAGGCTGGACCAGGCTGACGACTCGCACCCCTGGCTTGGTGCGAGTGGCAGGAACAGGCCGGGCCGGGCTGGCGACGCGCACCGTAGGTTTGGTGCGAGTGGCAGGAACAGGCCGGGCCGGGCTGGCGACGCACACCGTAGGCTTGGTGCGAGTGGCAGGAACAGACCGGGCCGGAAAGGCGACGCACACCGTAGGCTTGGTGCGAGAGGCAGGAACAGGCCGGGCCGGGCTGGCGACGCACACCGTAGGCTTGGTGCGAGGGGCAGGAACAGGCCGGACCGGGCTGGCGACGCACACCGTGGGCTTGGTGCGAGGGGCAGGAACAGGCCGGGCCGGGCTGGCGACGCACACCGTAGGCTTGGTGCGAGTGGCAGGAACAGGCCGGACCGGGCTGTGGAGACGGATAGGAGACCTGGAGTGAAGAGCGGCCACAACCCGTCCTGGCTGAATGCCTACCTTCACACACTCCGTGTGAGGCATCCGCACAGGACGTACAGGGCTGTGTACCCGTACTGGCATAACAGCACGTGACACTGGAGCAGGATATCCGGGACCGCGGAGAGGCATTGGAGACCACGAGCGTTGAGCCGGCACACTCCGTCCTGGCTGCATACCCACCTTCGCACGACACGTACGGGGTGCTCGCACAGGACGTACCGGACTATGCCGGACCACTCGTGGCACAGTACGCCGCTCCGCATACCGCGGAACCTGCCCCGTCCCATGCTGCCATGCCTGAGTACGGGAAGTTGGTTCCGCTCTCCATCCAGGCTCCGCCAACCTGCCTTCTGGCCCCCCAAACCCGGTGGCCTCCTCTCCAAATCGTCCTGTGGCAGCCTCCTGCTGCCCAGTCGCCCATGCCGTGTGCCCCCCCCAAAACATTTTTTGGGGTTGCCTCTCGTCCGTCCGACGATGACACTGCTGACGCCGCTGCTCCTCTCTCGCCAGGGCCTTAATCCTAGCCCATGGCCCTTTTCCCCCGAGCATGTCCTCCCAGGACCACACTTTGCCCACCTGGGCCATCGCCAACCTCTCCATCTCCTTTCCCGGCGCTTCCTCCCATGTCCAGTCTGCCTGCTCCTGGACACGCTGCTTGGTCCTTGTATGGTGGGTTCTTCTGTCACGATCATCGTAGGAAGTAGACCAAGGCGCAGCGTGATGAACGAACATGTTTATTTATCTATAGTGATAAATACTGACAATAAACAAAACAACAAACGACTCGTGAAGTCCATGGTACAAACACAAAACCAACTGGAACAAGAACCCACAAACACAAAGGGAAAAACAGACAGTTTAAATATGGCTCCCAATCAGAGACAACCAGCCACAGCTGACACTCGTTGCCTCTGATTGGGAGTCACTCAGGCCAACATAGAAATAAACAAACTAGAACTCCCAACATAGAAACAGAACACATAGAATGAACACACCCTGGCTCAACATATAGAGTCCCAGAGCCAGGGTGTGACAGCCTTGGTCCGCTGTTTATAACGATCGTGACAATGTGAGAGAGGAAGTGTGTCTTATGTTCAAGCAGAATTTAACTAATCTCTTCTTTGCTACAGGAGACACTGTGTCCAAGAAGACCCATTTGAGTAAGTGTTTGTGTGTGTGTTTGTTTATGTGTGTGTGTGTGTGTCTGTTGTTGTGTGACCTCACTCGTGTTTGTTGATATGCCTGTCTATACATGCCCATGTGGTATGTGTGTGCTAGTTATATGTGCATGCAGTGTGGTTATGCCTGGATTGCTAGTATTTGCACACGTTTGCACCTGTGCTGAGAGACACACACACAAACACACACACACACACACACACAGTTTTCTCTGTGGCGCCAATATCAGCATTATAGCTCTGTTATGCACCTGTGTTCCTTTGTATAGACATTATTCTCCTGTTTGCTGGATTTGGGTTTGAAGACAAACTCTATATTGGTATTCTGGCATCTGGATACAGATAGTATCAGATAGCATCTCCTTCACATGTGGTGGCGTTTCTGTGCTGTTTCTGCTCCTGACTATAACACACCTGTTAGTTTTGAGTGTAGGGAGAAAATTGAAAATGGCGGGGATATTTTCATGATACTTGTTTTCACTTTAAATAATAATCATACAGATGATTGAATGTGCATCATCAGAAAGCTCTCCCTTTATTGGCTGTTTCAGATGTCAGTCCATACTCAATTGGCTAGTTAGGCTGTCAGTCTGTGCTGTGAGTACAGTCCTATCCTCTTGAAGTGTTAGAGAAGTACAGTATATGTCCTTTCATGGCAATAAAACTTTTTTTTGTATATAAAAGTATATTTGAGGGAGATAGAACGGTGGGTACAGAGAGTGGTTAAGGCTTTGAGTGTGAGTGGGTTACGCACAACAAAGAAAGGGAAAAAGTACCGTAAGTAAAGAGAGAGAGAAAGAAAGGGTAAAGGCCCCCTCTCTTTCACACGCGAGCACACACACGGTGTGACTGACGGAGACTCTGAGGTGACTGGCGGAGACTCTGAGGCCCAAACATGCTGTAGGCGCACTAAGATAGTCACTCTGCAAGAGAAAGTACAGACAGATAGAGGAGAGAGGGAAGAGAGAGAGAGAGAGAAAGTACAGACAGATAGAGGAGAGAGGGGAGAGAGAGAGAGAGAGAGAGAGACAGTACAGACAGATAGAGGAGAGAGGGAAGAGAGAGAGAGAGAGAGACAGTACAGACAGATAGAGGAGAGAGGGAAGAGAGAGAGAGAGAGACAGTACAGACAGATAGAGGAGAGAGGGAAGAGAGAGAGAGAGACAGTACAGACAGATAGAGGAGAGAGGGAAGAGAGAGAGAGAGACAGTACAGACAGATAGAGGAGAGAGGGAAGAGAGAGAGAGAGACAGTACAGACAGATAGAGGAGAGAGGGAAGAGAGAGAGAGAGAGAAAGTACAGACAGATAGAGGAGAGAGGGAAGAGAGAGAGAGAGACAGTACAGACAGATAGAGGAGAGAGGGAAGAGAGAGAGAGAGAGAAAGTACAGACAGATAGAGGAGAGAGGGAAGAGAGAGAGAGAGAGAGAGAAAATACAGACAGATAGAGGAGAGAGGGAAGAGAGAGAAAGTACAGACAGATAGAGGAGAGAGGGAAGAGAGAGAGAGAGAGAAAGTACAGACAGATAGAGGAGAGAGGGAAGAGAGAGAGAGAGAGAGAAAATACAGACAGATAGAGGAGAGAGGGGAGAGAGAGAGAAGGAGAGAGAGAGAGAAGGAGAGAGAGAGAGAAGGAGAGAGAGAGAAAGAGATCAAGACAGTGACAGTGACAATGAGACAGTGAGTGTGAATTGAGGGTGAGGGTGAGAACAAGAAAGAGAGAGAGAAATAGAGTTTGTGAAAGTGGGACAAGAAGACTGAGAATTGGAATGAAGACGATGCGAGGTAGGAGTGATGGCCTTGATTTAATGTGTGTTACTCTGTACAGTACCGTATCTGTGTGTGTGTGTGAGAGAGAGAGTGTATACTGTACTGTAGCCTACATTAGAAGTATTGTTTAGAAATGTTGTTTGTTTGGCTTTTTTTTGTCCCCCATTCTCCTTCCGTATTCCTCCAACTCTTCAAGTACAGCAACAGCAACATATCCGCTCACGGTCATATTCATTTCTAAACTCAAAACCAAAACATGATCATATCAATATCTTTGCCAGAATGATTACTGTGCATTGTGTTTCAGCCTGTTGGCATGTCCAACATCCTCACCAGATCCTCGTTGTGTTTCTTTCCAAAACCTCTAACAACTTGACATTGTAGCTGCTCTTGAAGTTTACATTTGATATTTTAGTCATTTAGCAGACACTCTTATCCAGAGCCACTTACAGGAGCAATTAGGGTTAAGTGCCTTGCTCAAGAGACAGATTTTTCACCTAGTCAGCTCGGGGAATCGAACAATCGGTTAAGAGCACAACATTCTTAACCGCTAGGCTACCTGCCCCCCCCCAAGTATCTACTTTATATTTCTTCTAGAAGCATAATGGAGCCAGAATAGAACCGTTGTGTCTGATTCTACAGGCCTGTAGAAGTGATATAATTACATTTTAGTCATTTTAGCAGACACTCTTATCCAGAGCGACTTACAGTTAGTGAGTGCGTACATATATATATCTTTTTCATACTAATGTAACCATTTACTTTGATAATACTCTTGAAAATAATGTAAATATTTCAAGACATCTTGCATCGCATTATCACTTATTGTAAAAAGACACAAATTATGTAGTTGGTGTAAGTTGGGCCAAATCAGTCTTCAAAATATTTAATAGTTTTTGTCCAAATATGTAAATGGTTAACTATGACTACGTATTTACGTTGTTTTGAAACCAAGTGAGGGACCTTTGAAGCGTCTCATTGGTTAGTAAGTGGGCACTAAGACATTTATGTGTCATTACTGTGGTCGTGGATACTGTCCTGAAATGACTATGTATTTTACCTGATTATGTTTCAAAGACTTAAATTACAGCAACACATTTACATGTTCTCTCACTACCACTCACAGTCTGTGATGTGACACACGAGAACTACCACTCACACAGTCTGTGATGTGACACACGAGAACTACCACTCACACAGTCTGTGATGTGACACACGAGAACTACCACTCACACAGTCTGTGATGTGACACACGAGAACTACCACTCACACAGTCTGTGATGTGACACACGAGAACTACCACTCACACAGTCTGTGATGTGACACACGAGAACTACCACTCACACAGTCTGTGATGTGACACACGAGAACTACCACTCACACAGTCTGTGATGTGACACACGAGAACTACCACTCACACAGTCTGTGATGTGACACACGAGAACTACCACTCACACAGTCTGTGATGTGACACACGAGAACTACCACTCACACAGTCTGTGATGTGACACACGAGAACTACCACTCACACAGTCTGTGATGTGACACACGAGAACTACCACTCACACAGTCTGTGATGTGGCACACGAGAGAGGAACAGGGACTGTGTAGGCAGAAGGTGAGAGAGGGATAGTGAGTTTGGTATGAGACCGTACTGTGTTGTAAGATGGTCCTCTCACAGCATCCTCTGCACCTGTTTCTATTTACGCATCCATATGGCTCCATAGGGACTGTGTAGGCATGCATGCACTCACTCACACACACACACACACCGTAGCACAGCTGCCCCTCTGTGGTTGGCACCTCAGTGTATGTGTGTGTGTGTGTGTGTGTGGTAGCGTGATATACACTAAGTGTACAAAACATGACCAGGTGAAAGCTACCATCCCTTATTGATGTCACTTGTTAAATCCACTTCAATCAGGGGAGGAGACAGTTAAATAAGGATTTTTAAGCCCTTGAGACATGGATTGTGTATATGTGCCATTCAGAGGGCGAATGGGCAAGACAAAAGATTTAAGTGAACGGAGTATGGTAGTAGGTGCCAGGCGCACCCGGTTTGTGTCAAGAACTGCAACACACTGCTGGGTTTTTCACGCTCAACAGTTTCCTGTGTGTATCAAGAATGGTCCACCACCCAAAGGACATCCAGCCAACTTGACATAACTTTGGGTAGCATTGGAGTCAACATGGGCCAGCATCCCTGTGGAACGCTTTTGACACCTTGTAGAGTCTATGCGCCGACGAATTGAGGCTGTTCTGAGGGCAAAAGGGGGTGCAACTCAATATTAGGAAGGTGTTCTGAATGTTTTGTACACTCAGTGTATATCTCCTGTGTGTATGTCACTGTATATAACATGATACAGATAGAACTTCTAATATTACACATACTGGGTTCTAATTTTAATGTCAAGGAAGGATAGGACGATTAACATAACTGTAGACTGTTTTTACAATGCTGACATTACTTAAATACAACAGTGAACATTTATGCATTTCGATTCATTCTCCTCTTTCATTTTTCTCTGAGAGTGGCCCTCCACCATCGCCATATAGGCTTAATTCAGGCGGCATTCTCCACACACAAACAAAGAGTACGCTGATGCTTTTGGGGGATTCCTGTTCAGATTCGTGTTCTCTAACTTCAAAAGACTTTCCTTACACTTTTTGGGTGCACATACCATTACACATACACACTTCCAACGCACCTCACTTTACTTCAAAGAGTTGACACCAAAATCTGAAGTCACACATTCACCCCCAAACATGACAGATGAAAGAGAGCAGTCACACAGTCACACACCCGTCACCATTACTTGGTTTTCCTCACAACTAATTATTGTTCCCCTTGGACTCAGTCTGGGGTTCAAAACAGCCTTTCCGAAATGCTTATGTTGAAATGCGTAGGGTGCCTTTGTTATTGATTCTGAAGATTTTATTTTTTAATTTTGTATTTTTTAATTACTAGAGCCACATTTCTTCTGACCAGACAGCATGGCATTACTCACAAATTACAGTTAACAAAATAACTGTTCAGAGGCTGCACTCAAAACAAATGCAGTTTGATGTGTATCGTTTAATTTAAGATATAGTCTTCAAGCTTTTCATGTAGTGAATTCTCATGGCAATACTGTACAAAAACAGTGTTATTTATCTAGCATTATCTTGCATAAAAATTGTGTTTTACACTATCTGTCAAAGCGCTTTAAATTGTATATTATTCCCCACATCCACTTTCAATATAGCACCCACCTGGGTGATGCACAACTGCCATTTTGAGGCATGCTATCACCGCTCAATAACCTACCAACAACAAATACCTTAAATTAAATGGGTCTCAAACGGAACAGTAAACTACAAAAAAATACATTAAATTAAATGTGTCTTAAATTCCAGAGATTCCTTTACTAATTAAGTTATTATACTTATAAATATGTTATAGCACATTTACAAAATGTTTTAATTATAAAGCATTAACAGCATATTAAGGTGAAAGTGTGATGGATACTTATTTGACATTTACAGTATATATATTTTCAAATGTGGAATTGATTCATTTATAGCAAATTGTTTAAATCTACCAAGAAGTAAGTAAGGATCAATAATCACCCTGAACATATTTACATTTTTAGCTATTTGTATTCTTTGATCATATTTAATAACATTTCTGATTCCCTTTGAACATTTGTATAGTCACATTTTTCAAAATACTGTCAAAAATAAGAAATATATTCATATTTATATTAATAAAAATCATATCATATCAAGGAATCATTATCTAGAATAACATTTTTGACAGGAAAACCTGAGGCAACATTAGTTATTATTGGTCGAAACATCTCAGTGTGCCATCAATTCGATTTTAGATTTTATTTCAAAGTATTCACACAATGTTCAAACGTTATCTCAAGTAAATCTCTTACTCTCTAAGATTTTTACTTGATGGATAACAGTATGCCCCATGTTCTCTTTGTCATGCGTCTGTGTGTTGGAGGGTGTGATTCTGCGGGGTGTTTCCGGTGGAGGAAAGTTGAGGTTTTTTGTCCGTTTACAGAGCAAAATGCAGAATGCTGACAGGGTACTTTATACAAAGACAAGGGAAAGGTGCTGAATGGCACTCGCTGCTCATGTCAGAGATATTCAACCCCTTATTAAGGACAATGGAAATGTAATATACAGTGCCTTAGGAAAGTATTCAGGCCCCTTGACTTTTTCCACATTTTGTTACATTACAGCCTTATTCTAAAATTGATTAAATAAAACAAATCTGCAGCAATTTACACACAATACCCCGTAATGACAAAGCGAAAACAGGTTTTTAGAATTTTTGCAAATGTATTAAAAATAAAAAACAGAAATACCTTATTTACATAAGTATTCAGACCCTTTGCTATGAGACTCGAAATTGACCTCAGGTCCATCCTGTTTCCATTAATCATCCGTGAGTTGTTTCTACAACTTGATTGGAGTCCACCTGTGGTAAATTCAATTGATTGAACATGATTTGGAAAGGCACATACCTGTCTATATAAGGTTCCATAGTTGACAGTGCATGTCAGAGCAAAAACCAAGCCATGAGGTCGAAGGAATTGTCCGTAGAGCTCCGAGACAGGATTGTGTCGAGCCACAGATCTGGGGAAGTGTACCAAAAACTTTCTGCAGCATTGAAGGTCCCCAAGAACACAGTGGCCTCCATCATTCTTAAATGGAAGAAGTTTGGAACCACCAAGACTCTTCCTAGAGCTGGCCGCCCGGCCAAACTGAGCAATCGGGGGAGAAGGGCATTGGTCAGGGAGGTGACCAAGAACCCGTTGGTCACTCTGGCAGAGCTCTAGAGTTCCTCTGGGGAGATGGGAGAAACTTCCAGAAGGACAACCATCTCTGCAGCACTCCCCCAATCAGGCCTTTATGGTAGAGTGGCCAAACGGAAGCCACTCCTCAGTAAAAGGCACATGACAGCCCGCTTGAAATTTGCCAAAAGGCACCTAAAGACTCTCAGACCATGAGAAACAAGATTCTTTGGTCTGATGAAACCAAGATTGAACTCTTTGGCCTGAATGCCAAGCGTCACGTCTGGAGGAAACCTGGCACCATCCCTAAGGTGAAGCATGTTGGTGGCAGCATCATGCTTTGGGGATGTTTTTCAGTGGCATGGACTGGGAGACTAGTCAGGATCAAGGCAAAGATGAACGGAGCAAAGTACAGAGACATCCTTGATGAAAACCTGCTCCAGAGCACTCAGGACCTCAGACTGGGGCAAAGGTTCACCTTCCAACAGGACAATGAACCTAAGCACACAGCCAAGACAACGCAGGAGTGGCTTCGGGACAAGTCTCTGAATGTCCTTGAGTGGCCTAGCCAGAGCCCGGACTTGAACCCGATCGAACATCACTGGAGAGACCTGAAAATAGCTGTGCAGCAACGCTCCCCATCTAACCTGACAGAGCTTGAGAGGATCTGCAGAGAGGAATGGGAGAAAGTCCCCAAATACAGGTGTGCCAAGCTTGTAGCATCATACCCAAGAAGACTCGAGGCTGTAACCGCTGCCAAAGGTGCTTCAACAAAGTACTGAGTAAAGGGTCTGAATACTTATGTAAATGTGATATTTTGGTTTAAAATTTTTTTATAAATGTGCAACAACCGGTTTTTGCTTTGTTAGTATGGGTTATTGTGTGTAGATTGGTGAGGGAAAAAACAATTGAATACATTTTAGAATATGGCTGTAACATAACAAAATGTGGAAAAAGTTAAGGGGTCTGAATACTTTCCGAATGTACTGTAAAAGGCCCCTTTTTTATTAGGCTGCATAGCTTCTGATAGCAGCTTTCTACTGCCCTTCTGCATTAGCTCAATTAATCTCACTGTATTTTAGATTAGATTTGACTCGCTCTATGTATAATACAGTGCCTTCAGAAAGTATTCATACCCTTTGACTTTTTCCACATTTTGTTGTGTTACAGCCTGAATTAAAAATGTATTCAATTAAGATTTTGGGTCACTGGCCTACACACAATACCCCATAATGTCAAAGTGGAATTATGTTATTCGAAATTTTTACTAATGAATTAAAAATGAAAAGATGAAATGTCTTGAGTCAATAAGTATTTAACCCCTGTGTTATGGCAAGCCTAAATAAGTTCAGGAGTAAAAATATGCTTAACAAGTCACATAATAAATTGCATGTACTCACTCTGTGTACAATAATAGTGTTTAACATGATTTTTGAATGACTACCTCATCTCTGTACCCCACACATATAATTATCTTTAAGGTCCCTCAGTCGAGCAGTGAATTTCAAATACAGATTCCACCACAAAGACCAGCAAGGTTTTCCAATGCCTCAAAAAGAAGGACACCTAGTGGTAGATGGGTAAAAATAAAAAAAGTCAGACATTGAATATCCCTTTGAGCATGGTGAAGTTA
Organism: Coregonus lavaretus; assembly: GCF_964263955.1. NCBI lineage: Eukaryota > Metazoa > Chordata > Actinopteri > Salmoniformes > Salmonidae > Coregonus > Coregonus lavaretus. Next base: position 8,088,633 of record NC_140000.1, read on the forward strand.
TTAATTACACTTTGGATGGTGTATCAATACACGCAGTCACTACAAAGATACAAGAGTCCTTCCTAACTCAGTTGCCGGAGAGGTAGGAAACCATTCAAGGATTTCACCATGAGGCCAATCGTGACTTTGAAACAGTTACAGAGTTTAATGGCTGTGATAGGAGAAAACTGAGGATGGATCAACAACATTGTAGTTACTCCACAATACTAACCTAATTGACAAAGGGAAAAGAAGGAAGCCTGTACAGAATATAAATATTCCAAAACATGCATCCTGTTTGCAACAAGGCACTAAAGTAATACTGCGAAAAATGTGGTGAAGCAATTCACCTTTTGTCCTGAATACAAAGTGTTATGTTTGGGGGGGGGAAGCATAGTGGTGGCTGCATCATGTTATGGGTATGCATATAATCATTAAGGACTGGGGAGTTTTTCAGGATAATAAATAAATGGAATGGAGCTCAGCACAGGCAAAATCCTAGAGGAAAACCTGGTTCAGTCTGCTTTCCACCAGACACTGGGAGATTAATTCACCTTTCAGCAGGACAATACACTAAAACACAAGGCCAAATCTACACTGGAGTTGCTTACCAAGAAGACAGTTAATGTTCCTGAGTGGCCGAGTTACAGTTTTGACTTAAATCTACTTGAACATCTATGGCAAGACCTGAAAATCGTTGTCTAACAATGATCAACAACCAGTTTGACAGAGCTTGAAGAATTTTGAAAATAATAATTGACAAATGTTGCACAATCCAGATGTGGAAAGCTCTTAGAGACTTACCCAGAAAGACTCACAGCTGTAATTGCTGCTAAAGGTGCTTCTACAATAATAATAAGCCATTTAGCAGACGCTTTTATCAAAAGCGACTTACAGTAATGCTTGCATACATTTTTGTGTATGGGTGGTCCCGGGGATCGAACCCACTACCTTGGCATTACAAGCGCCGTGCTCTACCAGCTGAGCTACAGAGGACCATGAGGTATTGACTCAGGGGTGTGAATACTTATATAAATGAGATATTTCTGTATTGCATTTTCAAAAAAATTGCTAGAATTTCTATAAACATATTTTCACTTTGTCATTATGGGGTATTGTGTGTCGATGTGTGAAAATAAATCATATTTAATCGATTTTTTTATTCAGGCTGTAACACAACAAAATGTGGAAAAAGTCAAGTGGTTTGAATACTTTCCGAAGGCAGTGTACTTGTATGTAGGGGCGGCTAATGCAATCCAGTTGTAGCCTAGGTGATTTCTGTGGACTAGTGTTGCATAACATTTATCGCTCTCGCTCTCTCTACAGTATTTCTTGTTCTACCTCGCTATCCCCACTCTCCCTCTCTCCTTACCAGTCACTTCTCTCTCGCTCGCTGTTACGCTCATCTTCTTTTATCTCTCTCTCTCTCTCTCTCTCACCTCTCTCTCCCGCTTTTCTTTCTTAATTTAGATCCAGAATTCCCCCTCTTTTCTGTAGCTGGCCTATAGCTGGTTCGGCTAAAGAGATAAGGGCTGGGATGAGGGGGGACTGAGAACTCTGTGACAATAGCATTATGTCAGTAACTGCCGAGGCCATATCATCATTTACTACACTGAAGGGAGATTGTAAAGTAGAGGTTGAGAACAGTAACATGGATCCACCTGCCAGCCCTACACGAGCTGCTGGTTGTTAGTGTGTAGGATGTCCCAGGCCCATAGTGCAGTAGCAGACACTACCATGGTGACTAGTCAGAGGAGACGGAAGTATAGGAGGTCATGTTATATTAGCTAGCTGCCGTCGCTCCTCATCCGCTCCAGCAATACCACCACTGGTGCTATCAACAGATGGGAAAGTCTGTTGATAGCTGAATATGTGGTTTGGTGAGTACCTTTGTCAGAATTACGGGAGGCTGGGTAAATGACGGCTCTGTTGAAGTTGGAGAGCCAGGTTAGCTGTTGTCCTTAACTAGATGGATAGGGCTGCCTTGGGTAGAGACGCCTGTAACAGTTAAAGATAGGCTGCTGTGCACACCACAGGAGATCACTGACTGGTCAAGGTGCTGGAGTTATATGAGAGAGAGAGAGAGAGAGAGAGAGAGAGAAGAGAGAGAGAGAGATGAGAGAGAGAGAGAGAGAGAGAGGAGAGAGAGAGAGAGAGAGAGAGAGAGAGAGAGAGAGAGAGAGAGAGAGAGAGAGAGAGAGAGAGAAGAGAGAGAGAGAGAGAGAGAGAGAGAGAGAGAGAGAGAGAGAGAGAGAGAGAGAGAGAGAGAGAGAGAGAGAGAGAGAGAGAGAGAGAGAGAGGAGAGAGAGAGAGAGAGAGAGAGAGAGAGAGAGAGAGAGAGAGAGAGAGAGAGAGAGAGAGAGAGAGAGAGAGAGAGAGAGAGAGAGAGAGAGAGAGAGAGAGAGAGGCCTGTGGTCTGAATAGGTGGAGAGATATGAGAATAAAGGACACAGTTTTAGAGATAGGGACCGAGATGGAAATACAGTTTGCTGTGGCGGTTGCAAATGATTCCTAAGCTGATGTTTTCAATCATCAATGATCTAATGTCGAGATGAGTCCTCATCCCACATCATCTGTTGTCTATGGTATTGCTGATCCTCAGACAGCCCTGCTGTACATACTGGTCCTCAATCCCAAATGAATGGAATAGATAGAAACATACATGTGTGTGCGTCAACAGTGAAAGGTTGTGGGTCAGGTTGGTTTCCTGTTGTTTGAGGTTGAGAATCAGAACTGAGAGAGCAAAAAACAGAGACCACTGACGCTCTCTCTCTCTCTCTCTCACTCTTGCTCTCTCGCTCTCGCTATACAATGTTGTAGGCTGTGACTCTACTTGTTCTATCTACCCACCCATCCATTCTGTCTATCCACTTTCTCATTCACATTCTCACTCAATTAGTCAGTCTATTCATGAAGTGTTCATTTGTTTTCCTGCACATAGACAATACCATCCATGCAGTCTTTAGGGTTATAGTGTGTATTCTATCAGGTGTGCAGTATAGTGTGTATTCTATCAGATGTGCAGTATAGTGTGTATTCTATCAGATGTGCAGTATAGTGTGTATTCTATCAGGTGTGCAGTATAGTGTGTATTCTATCAGGTGTGCAGTATAGTGTGTATTCTATCAGATGTGCAGTATAGTGTGTATTCTATCAGGTGTGCAGTATAGTGTGTATTCTATCAGGTGTGCAGTATAGTGTGTATTCTATCAGATGTGCAGTATAGTGTGTATTCTATCAGATGTGCAGTATAGTGTGTATTCTATCAGGTGTGCAGTATAGTGTGTATTCTATCAGATGTGCAGTATAGTGTGTATTCTATCAGGTGTGCAGTATAGTGTGTATTCTATCAGGTGTGCAGTATAGTGTGTATTCTATCAGATGTGCAGTATAGTGTGTATTCTATCAGGTGTGCAGTATAGTGTGTATTCTATCAGATGTGCAGTATAGTGTGTATTCTATCAGATGTGCAGTATAGTGTGTATTCTATCAGGTGTGCAGTATAGTGTGTATTCTATGAGGTGTGCAGTATAGTGTGTATTCTATCAGATGTGCAGTATAGTGTGTATTCTATCAGATGTGCAGTATAGTGTGTATTCTATCAGATGTGCAGGGGGTTTCTCAGTTTCACTGCTGACTGCCCTCTCTTACGGGAGATTCCTGTGGCACCTGAAATGAGGGCACACACACTTGACACACTGACACACACACACTATTCACACAATGTATTGCCGTGCTTCTACACCTGCATTACTAGCTGTTTGGGGTTTTAGGCTGGGTTTCTGTACAGCACTTCGAGATATTAGCTGATGTAAGAAGGGCTATATAAAATAAAATTGATTGATTGATTGACTGTACCGTAAACACAAGCCATTGTCTCACTGCTTGACAAACTAACTTAGAACACACACCAACACAAAGAAAGACAAACACTCTTCCTGAACTCACATCAGAATAGCGTATTTATTTTCAAATGTTCTGAATGTAATAATGTATGATTTGTGGAATGATGAGGATGAAAGATGGGGGGATGGGGGGAAGGGGGAGGGGGGAGGAAGAGGGGGATGGACATTCCTGGCAGTGTCAACCAAGATGAAAGACTCTATTACTGGCAGCACTATCCTTTATGAGACAGAGAGAGAGAGGGATAGAGAGAGCGAGAGGTGAGATGAAAGAAGGATAGTCAGAGCAAAAGAGAAGCCAGTTAACCACTTAAAAAGACTGAGGTTGACACCTTCACCTCCTCCTCCTCTCTCCATTTGCAAATATTCCCCCTCTACTGTTGTGTCTCTTCTGTCTCTGTGTATTTGATGTCATTCGGTTCATTTTTAATAATGTAAGAAATGCTAATGAGAGGAAAACAGAGTGTTCTTTCTTTCACTCTGTTTGCAACGTTTGATGACCTTGATGATCTTAGAGGAGGGGAAAAACAACCAAGCAAATTGTCTCTTTTTTAACAAGCCTGTATTATTGTAGCAAAGTTGCGTTATGTGTGTGTGTTCATGTGAAGTGTTGTTGATTTGTTAGGGGAATGGTCAAACCTCACCACTCAGCCACATTCACAGTAAGTTTCCATAAAATGTCAACGAGATATACTGACATACCCACTGAACACACACAACGCAGGTGTCATGTAGACAGGTGTCACGTACACAGACCAAAAACCAGTTTTCCACTCCATATTTTTGTGGTCAACCAACTTTCTCAGTCTGATTTGGTGTTAATGTTACCTCTCTGCAGTCTAGGTTTCTCTTTCCCCTTCCTGCCCTCAATTCTCTTTACCCTCATCTATATTTCACTTTCTCTTCTCCCCCTAACTCTCCCTAACTCCCCCTAACTCTCCCGAATTCCCCCTAACTCTCCCTTATCTCCTTGATAGACAGTTTTGAATGGGCTCACACTGTAGTTCTGAAAGATCTGGGTTTGGACATTGTCTCATTGCTCTCTGCTGGCCAACGTAGTCCACAGGTGTGTGTGTTACTGTTAACTGTAATGTGTGTGTTAACTGTAATGTATGTGTTATTGTGTGTGTAGCTCAGATTGAGGTAATTCCCTGTAAGATCTGTGGGGATAAATCATCAGGAGTTCACTATGGAGTCATCACCTGCGAGGGTTGCAAGGTGAGACTGCAGCACTACACACCTCATTTCACTCTGACCAAGCAGACATAACAAACCGTGTGGTCAGATGACTTATTTCCAGTGGTTTCATTGGTTATGTCAATGGTCCTCTCTCCCCCTCAGGGTTTTTTCCGGCGTAGCCAGCTGCCGTCCGTGTCCTACTCCTGTTCCAGACAGAGTAACTGTCCTATAGACAGAGCCAGCCGCAACCGCTGCCAGAGCTGCCGATTGCAGAAGTGTGTGAACCAGGGCATGAGCCGGGATGGTGAGACACGCACGCACACATAAAAAACTAAGATGTCTCCTGGTAAAATAAAGGTTGAATAAATACACACTTGACTTTATATAAGGGTAATTCAACTCAACTCCACCACCAACTGTTTTTGTTTCCCCAGCTGTGAAGTTTGGTCGGATGTCAAAACGTCAGCGGGACTCTCTGAATGCCGAGGTGGAGAGACACCGTCAGCAGCAGCAGCATCTCCAGGCAGAGGTCCAGCCAGCCCTGCCCTACCCAAGCAAGGCACGCCGTAACCGGTCACCCCACCTGCTCCAGCCCCTGGCTTCGGCCTACTCCTTCCCTGGAGAGCCAGAGCTGCCACCCTGCCCGACAGATGTGCTCCCCTACCTGGTGTGCTCCCCAGGCGAGTCCCAGGCCCCAGGTCTGGCCTACCAGGGCTCCTGTGTGTCTCCTGGCAGTGGGCACTCATACGAAAGAGGTAAGGGACACATACACACACACGAAACACATAATCAGACTAGCACTGTTTAATATCTATTACCCCCCTTCCCCCTTCTCACTACCTCTTCTTCAGGGTTCGACTCCCGTCAGCCGTCTCCTGACCAGACGATAGGGATGGGAATTAGATCCTATGACCCAGACGAATCCTATTTCCCCTACCCCCACTCCCTGCTACACATAGAAGAGCTGTGTGGCAGTATCATGCGTTCCCATAGGGACACCAGTCAGTTCAGACTGGAGGAACTGCAGGCTCTGAGATGGAAGTTGTTCAGCAGAGAGGAGATCCATGCCTACCAGAGCAAGGTACTGTATCAACACATCACTGGTCTCATATAAATCATCATCAGTCAGTCGTCAGTAAAAAATAAGGGTTTTATTAATAAGTTAAAATAACTCTGACCCCTGAACTCAAGTGAAGGCATCCTGTCTCTCTCTTCTCCTTCTCACCTCTTTTTTGGAATTCCCTCTCCCCTCACATCTCTCTTTTTCTCCTGTCTCCCCCTCTCCCTCCCTCACTTTCTCTCTCTCCCTCCCTCTCCTTCCCTCCCTCCCTCTCCCTCCCTGTCCCTTTCGCTCCCCCTTCCTCTCCCTCCCTCCCTCCCTTCCTCCCTCCCCCTCCCTCTCCTTCCCTCCCTCTCCCTCCCTGTCTCCCCCTTCCTCTCCCTCCCTCCCCCTCCCTCTCCTCCCGCTGTCTCCAGTCAGTAGATGAGATGTGGCAGCACTGTGCCATGAGGCTGACTGAAGCGGTACAGTACGTGGTGGAGTTTGCCAAACGCATCCCAGGGTTCCGTGGGCTCGGCCAGAACGACCAGATCACCCTGCTGAAGACTGGTGAGCCGAACCCACTTGTCAATCACTCCTTAATCTACTATCATCTCTCCCCTCTCTCAACAAAAGTCTTCCTGTAAGAAGTGCACATTGCCATTACTAAATCTTCTCTCCCCCCCCCCTCTCTCTCTCCCTCCCTCCCTCCATCTCTCTCGCTCTCTCTCAGGTTCGATGGAGGTAGTTCTGGTCAGAATGAGCAGGTGTTTTAACACAGAGAACAGCACCGTCTTCTTCGATGGGAAGTTTGCCAGCACTGAACTTTTCAAGTCTCTGGGTAAGTCCATTGGTTCCTAGTCTTAGCTATTGAATGGATGCTACTGTGCCCTCCGTAATTATTGGGACAGTGAAGGATGTTCTATTCTTATGGCTCTATACTCCAGAAGTTTGGATTTGAAATCAAACAATGACTATGAGGTTAAAGTGCAGACTGTCAGCTTTAATTTTAGGGTGTTTTCATCTGTATTGGGTACATACGGTGCATTTGGAAAGTATTCAGACCCCTTGACTTTTTCCACATTTTGTTACCTTACAGCCTTATTCTAAAATAGATTAAAATATTTTTTTTCCTCATCGAACTACAAACAATACCCCATAATGACAAAGCAAAAACAGGTTTTTAGACATTTTAGCAAATGTATATTAAAAAAAAGATACCTTATTGTGGTCCTCTGTAGCTCAGCTGGTAGAGCACGGCGCTTGTAACGCCAAGGTAGTGGGTTCGATCCCCGGGACCACCCATACACAAAAAAAAATTATGCACGCATGACTGTAAGTCGCTTTGGATAAAAGCGTCTGCTAAATGGCATATTATTATATTATATTCAGACCCTTTGCTATGAGACTCGAAATTGAGCTCAGCTGCATCCTGTTTCCATTTATCATCCTTGAGATCTTTCTACAACTTGATTGTAGTCCACCTGTGGTCAATTCAATTGACTGGACATGATTTGGAAAGGCACACACCTGTCTATATAAGGTTCCACAGTTGACAGTGCATGTCAGAGCAAAAACCAAGCCATGAGGTCGAAGGAATTGTCCGTAGAGCTCCGAGACAGGATTGTGTCAAGTCATAGATCTGGGGAAGGGTACCAAAATATTTCTGCAGCATTGAAGGTCTCCAAGAACACAGTGGCCTCCATCATTCTTAAATGGAAGAAGTTTGGAACCACCAAGACTCTTCCTAGAGCTGGCCGCACGGCCAAACTGAGCAATCGGGGGAGATGGGCCTTGGTCAGGGAGGTGACCAAGAACCCGATGGTCACTCTGACAGAGCTCCAGAGTTCCTCTGTGGAGATGGGAGAACCTTCCAGAAGGACAACCATCTCTGCAGCACTCCACCAATCAGGCCTTTATGGTAGAGTGGCCAAACGGAAGCCACTCCTCAGTAAAACGCACATGACAGCCCTCTTGGAGTTTGCCAAAACGCAACTAAAGGACTCTCAGACCATGAGAAACAAGATTCTCTGGTCTGATGAAACCAAGGTTGAACTTTTTGGCCTGAATGCCAAGCGTCACGTCTGGAGGAAACCTGGCACTATCCCTACAGTGAAGCATGGTGGTGGCAGCATCATGCTGTGGGGATGTTTTTCAGCAGCAGGGACTGGGAGACTAGTCAGGATAGAGGGAAAGATGAACGGAGCAAAGTACAGAGAGATCCTTGATGAAAACTTGCTCCAGAGCGCTCAGGATCTCAGACTGGGGCAAAGGTTCACCTTCCAACAGGACAACGATCCTAAGCACACAGCCAAGACAATGCAGGAGTGGCTTCGGGACAAGTCTCTGAATGTCCTTGAGTGGCCCAGCCAGAGCCCGGACTTGAACCCAATCAAACATCTCTGGAGAGACCTGAAAATAGCTGTGCGGCGACGCTCCCCATCCAACCTGACAGAGCTTGAAAAGATCTGCAGAGAAGAATGGGAGAAACTCCCCGAATACAGATGTGCCAAGCTTGTAGTGTCATACCCAAGAAGACTCTTGGCTGTAATCGCTGCAAAAGGTGCTTCAACAAAGTACTGAGTAAAGGGTCTGAATACTTATGTAAATGTGATATTTCAGTTTTTTTTTTTTTTATATACATTTGCACAAATTTCTACTAACCTGTTTTTGCTTTGTCATTATGGGGTATTGTATGTAGATTGATGAGGGGGAAAAAACAATTTAATCAATTTTAGAATAAGACTGTAACAAAATGTGGAAAACGTCAAGGGGTCTGAATACTTTCCGAATGTACTGTAGCACCCCCATTTTAGGGGACCAAAATTATTGGGACAAATTCACTTATATGTGTATTAAAGTAGTAAAAATGTAAATGTAAGTATTTGGTCCCATATTCCTTGCATGCAATGACTACATCAAGCTTGTGACTCAAAAAATGTGTTGGACGCATTTGCTGTTTGTTTTGGTTGTGTTTCAGATTATTTTGTGCCCAATAGAAATGAATGGTAAATAATGCATTGTGTCATTTTGGAGTCACTTTTATTGTAAAGAATATGTTTGCAAACACTTATACATTAATGTAGAGGCTGTATGATATTTGTGCGTCTGTAACTTTCTGAACTTTAACCTCAAATCCACATTTTTGGAGTATAGAGCCAAAATAATAAAAAATCCTTCCCTGTCCCAATAATTACGGAGGACACTATCTCATATTAGCTTAGGCAATTGGTTCCTAGTCTTAGTGATGCTAACTATGCTAACTGTGTTGTTGCAGGCTGTGGCGATCTGATTGTGGCGGTGTTTGACTTTGCTCACAGTATGTGTGCCCTGAGACTGACTGAGCAGCAGATGGCTCTCTTCAGCTCACTGGTGCTCATTAACCCAGGTAAGACACACAAATGCACACACATTCTGTAAAATGATACTGCAGATAATCTTAGTACAGTAAAGTCATAGATCACTAAAGTCATAGAACAGTAAAGTCATAGAACAGTAAAGTCATAGATCAGTAAAGTCATAGAACAGTAAAGTCATAGAACAGTAAAGTCATAGATCAGTAAAGTCATAGAATAGTAAAGTCATAGAACATCATATAAATAATATATTTTAATATTTTTCCTGTGTGTGTAGATCGCCCCTGTCTTGAGGATGGAGGCAGAGTACATAGAATGAGGAGAGACTTGGACAGATGCCTCAGACACATGCTACACAGAGACAACCAGGAGAGCCTTCTGAACAAGGTAACACACACAGGCACTCGCACATACACACGCGCACATACACACTCACACACTCACAGACTCACGCATTCAAGTTTGAGAGAGTAGTGAGTGTTTACCCTCTATGACATCACTGGATACAGTGTGTAGAACTGTCATTGACTAGCTGTGTGTGTGTGTTGTCCCCAGCTCTACCAGAAGGTGTCAGTGTTGCAGTCTCTGTGCAGTCTGCATGTGGAGAAGCTGATCTGGTTCAGCCAGCGCTACCCGCTCACCGTCCACTCTGTCTTCCCTCCTCTATACAAGGAGCTGTTCACCTCCGACCTGCCTTCTGTGGACTCCCTCTGAACTCTCTCTGAACTGCACCGTACATGTTGACAGATAATTAGACAAAGAAACATGCATACAGTAGTAGACAGACACACACACACAAACACACACAGACACACAGACACTCAGAGACACAGACACACACACAGACACAGACAGAGACACAGACACACAGACACTCAGAGACACAGACACACACACAGACACAGACAGAGACACAGACACACAGACACTCAGAGACACAGACACACACACACAGACACAGACACACAAAAACACACACACACATGTACGCCTTGATAACATAAGATGTAATTACTTTGAATTCTTTACTTGTTGAACAAATATATTTTTGTAATTTCTGAGAGCAACTAAATGATCTCAGTAGGCTATTAGTGTTTAGAAATTGAAGCTATTTTCATGCAAAAATATTTTTTATAGATAAGGATGGTGTACAAACATTCAGGTATTTCAAGGTATTTCACTTTGATTACTTGAAAATGTTTTCAGATTATTTCCAAGTTGTACACATTGTTTTTCCTTTTTGAGAGTGTTATCTGAGTGTATTTCGTCCTTGAGATTATGTACAGTGGGGAAAAAAAGTATTTAGTCAGCCACCAATTGTGCAAGTTCTCCCACTTAAAAAGATGAGAGAGGCCTGTAATTTTCATCATAGGTATACGTCAACTATGACTCCTGAGTGGCGCAGTGGTCTAAGGCACTGCATCGCAGTGCTAACTGTGCCACTAGAGATCCTGGTTCGAATCCAGGCTCTGTCGCAGCCGGCCGCGACCGGGAGACTCATGGGCGGCGCACAATTGGCCCAGCGTCGTCCAGGGTAGGGGAGGGAATGGCCGGCAGGGATGTAGCTCAGTTGATAGAGCATGGCGTTTGCAACGCCAGGGTTGTGGGTTCGATTCCCACGGGGGGGCCAGTATAAAAAAATATGTATTCACTAACTGTAAGTCGCTCTGGATAAGAGCGTCTGCTAAATGACGTAAATGTAAATTGAGAAAAGAAAATCACATTGTAGGTTTTTTAATGAATTTATTTGCAAATTATGGTGGAAAATAAGTATTTGGTCACCTACAAACAAGCAAGATTTCTGGCTCTCACAGACCTGTAACTTCTTCTTTAAGAGGCTCCTCTGTCCTCCACTCGTTACCTGTATTAATGGCACCTGTTTGAACTTGTTATCAGTATAAAAGACACCTGTCCACAACCTCAAACAGTCACACTCCAAACTCCACTATGGCCAAGACCAAAGAGCTGTCAAAGGACACCAGAAACAAAATTGTAGACCTGCACCAGGCTGGGAAGACTGAATCTGCAATAGGTAAGCAGCTTGGTTTGAAGAAATCAACTGTGGGAGCAATTATTAGGAAATGGAAGACATACAAGACCACTGATAATCTCCCTCGATCTGGGGCTCCACGCAAGATCTCACCCCGTGGGGTCAAAATGATCACAAGAACGGTGAGCAAAAATCCCAGAACCACACGGGGGGACCTAGTGAATGACCTGCAGAGAGCTGGGACCAAAGTAACAAAGCCTACCATCAGTAACACACTACGCCGCCAAGGACTCAAATCCTGCAGTGCCAGACGTGTCCCCCTGCTTAAGCCAGTACATGTCCAGGCCCGTCTGAAGTTTACTAGAGTGCATTTGGATGATCCAGAAGAGGATTGGGAGAATGTCATATGGTCAGATGAAACCAAAATATAACTTTTTGGTCAAAACTCAACTCGTCGTGTTTGGAGGACAAAGAATGCTGAGTTGCATCCAAAGAACACCATACCTACTGTGAAGCATGGGGGTGGAAACATCATGCTTTGGGGCTGTTTTTCTGCAAAGGGACCAGGACGACTGATCCGTGTAAAGCAAAGAATGAATGGGGCCATGTATCGTGAGATTTTGAGTGAAAACCTCCTTCCATCAGCAAGGGCATTGAAGATGAAACGTGACAATGATCCCAAACACACCGCCCGGGCAACGAAGGAGTGGCTTCGTAAGAAGCATTTCAAGGTCCTGGAGTGGCCTAGCCAGTCTCCAGATCTCAACCCCATAGAAAATCTTTGGAGGGAGTTGAAAGTCCGTGTTGCCCAGCGACAGCCCCAAAACATCACTGCTCTAGAGGAGATCTGCATGGAGGAATGGGCCAAAATACCAGCAACAGTGTGTGAAAACCTTGTGAAGACTTACAGAAAACGTTTGACCTGTGTCATTGCCAACAAAGGGTATATAACAAAGTATTGAGAAACTTTGGTTATTGACCAAATACTTATTTTCCACCATAATTTGCAAATAAATTCATAAAAAATCCTACAATGTGATTTTCTGGAAAAAAAAATCTCATTTTGTCTGTCATAGTTGACATGTACCTATGATGAAAATTACAGGCCTCTCTTATCTTTTTAAGTGGGAGAACTTGCACAATTGGTGGCTGACTAAATACTTTTTTTCCCCACTGTATGTTATTTTGACTCCGGGTGGCTGTTGGGACTTTATCCAGACCAGTTGCTAGCTGGTATAAATTACTATATTTAGATGATCACTATGAACTCGTATGTGTGTTTTCTGAGTTGTTTTTAATTGTGTGACTTTACAGAGTTGGCTAACCCGTCAGACTGAGTAACTGAGCTATAGCCCATGGGCCCCACTGTTCAGGACCCAAACACACAGTCAAGTATATAGCTAGTTTTCTCAATGAACTGTGTGTGGATCAAATTTGACAGAACTCTGCTATCTGTCTCTATCGTAATGAGCTTTAAAAGAGGCTGTGTGTTTGCATTAAAAACAGAGTCAGAAATCCTAGACAGGCAGAAATGTAAATATGAATAATCTGGAATGTATAAAATTTTGACACTGGGCAATATTGCTGTAGGCCTATGTAGGCATTTGAATGACTAACCTTGGGCATGACTGTTATTGTAAATGTGTCAGATTTCACAAACATTACCTGTGTGCTGCTTTAACATGCTAGTTTATGTCTCCTAAGTGTTACCATGGTGATTTCCATGGAAAAGGCTTCCAATAAACTGCTGATATGATTTAAAAAGTGACTGGTGTTCCTGTATTGTCTGTTTTCCCAATGTATAAAATAGGATGTCTAATTGCATACCAGGAAGTGAAAGAGCTTGAAGTGAAAGAGCTCAGTGCATGCAGCTGCACATTGGTTGAATGTATGTTTTAACGACACATCCACGACAAAACACACACAGACATTCCTGCTTTGAGCCGTCCTCAACGGTGTGTGTGTGTCTGATTCATAGACTATCCAATGAGCTGAGTGTGTTCTATCTACATCTGTGTGTATTTGTGTGAGAGAGAGCGTGGTGAAAGCAAAGTAGACACCAGCACACTGCAGAATGCTGCAGCTGTTCATCGAGTGCAATGTCCTGGCATGAATCATAACTTCCACTTAAGTTTCAAATGTAACTTAGTCATGCATTGATGTCATTGAGAGAGTCAAAATTCAGCTAAGGTGGAAGTTAAGATTCACCCCTTGATGAACTGCGGAGGCATTCAGTCTTTCATGACTTTACCTTCGGTACCTTGTAACTGAAAGTAGCCTAACGATGTGGGAACAGAACACCACTAATTAACTGTGTGTGAGAGTGGCAGTGGCTGATACTCAGCTGAGCTTTGCCTTGTGTATGGGAAGACTTTGTTAGGTCTAAGAGTCTGTTTGAGTGAACTGTTTGAATGTTGTTTACTGAGCTCCTGAGGAGAAGTGACTAAGACCCGGGAGAGTTGTTAGGACATGATTAAGACAACCACTCTCTCTCTTTCCGCACTACACCCACAAATGCTTCAAATCCGGTCAGAGGAGTAGGATCAGATGAACAGGGGTAAGACGTTGGGCATGAACTTAATCTCTAGGACAGTGAACCTCAATTCCCGGTCCTGAAGAGCTATGTGGTATGCAGGTTTTTGTTCCAGACCAGCACTAAAATATGTGGTTCATCTTATCAACTAATCACCAAGACCTTGATTATAGGTGTGTTAGTGCTGGGCTGGAACTAAAGCCTGCACACACTGCATGTGGCACTGTCTAATCTATCGTCTTCCATCTCTTCCCATGGCCCTTGGCCTTGGCCTTGCCCCAGTCCCAGACAGTAACAGTGAGAGGGAGAGTTACTTGTGCTCTCCCTCTGAGGTTTTGTTTCCTGTGCTGTGCTCTCTGACCTTTCCTGGGGAATGTGTGTTCTGTTCCTGCACAAACACACATTTCTGACTTCCTGGTTCTTCTAGATACATCTCCTCAGAACAAAAAGTCTCAGTCAAATCTAGCATACAAACTCTGTACCATCCAAAGTACTAATTCTGTTAGATTAAAGTACCGTCTGAAGATTATCCCTAGATTGTCCCTTGAGTTTTAGTCATATAAACTCTCTTCCTCCTCTTCCTCTTCCTTATGCTTTTCCTGGAAAGTTCTAAAGCTGAAGAACACTGCTCTGGGACATTGTGTTTGTGTGTCCCCCATGAAGGGGAGGAGGGATTGAGGGAGAGAGGGAAAGGAAGGGGTAAAAGGGTTAGGCAAGGGGGAGTCACAGTCTGTGGATTTACAATGGAATCCTTCAGTGTACCGTGAGTTAACCCGGCACTGGGTTAACCCTGTCCTAGGTTAACTCACTTTGCGTATTCTGCGTGCGCATAGTAGCTATGTTTCCATTAACTTGTCCTGTGATTTTTTGTAGACATTTAGAAAGTTTGCATAGAAAATAGATGCAACAATTGCCTGCTAGGGCAACAGTGTACAACTGCAGCCCGCAATTCGGGGTGTTTCTGCATGTGGGCATTTCTGCCATGGATTACAGGCAACATCCGCACTGAGCAAAAGGGTAGAGCTGCCGCTTTCAAGGAGCGGGACTCTAACCCGGACACTTATAAGAAATCTCACTATGCCCTCCGACGAACCATCAAACAGGCAAAGCGTCAATACAGGACTAAGATTAAATCCTGATGCTTGTCGGATGTGGCAGGGCTTGCAAACTATTACGGACTACAAAGGGAAGCCCAGCCGCGAGCTGCCCAGTGACATGAGCCTACCAGACGAGCTAAATGACTTCTATGCGCGCTTCGAGGCAAGCAACACTGAAGCATGCATGAGAGCACCAGCTGTTGTGGACGACTGTGTGATCACGCTCTCCGTAACCAATGTGAGTAAGACCTTTACACATTCAGGTCAACATTCACAAGGCCGCAGGGCCAGATGGATTACCAGGACGTGTACTCAGAGCATGCGCTGACCAACTGGCAAGGGTCTTCACTGACATTTTCAACCTGTCCCTGACCGAGTCTGTAATACCTACATGTTTCAAGCAGACCACCATTGTCACGGTTTACTAAGCCAGAACCAGACCAGGACAAGGTGAGTTGAAACGAAGGTGAGTATTTATTTAACAGATTCAAAAAACGATGTAGAATAATCCAGGGGACAGAGCGGACGGCGGAGATGAGTTGGTGGAGGTGCAGTGGTAGATCCAAGAATGGCTCGGCAGCCGCCGACAACCAGGCAGGGGTTGGGTGAAGGTTCCGGGAGATTGACTGCAGATAGAAACAAAACGGAGGTAAGTACATGGCAAGCCAACAAGGTGCAAAACAACAAAACTAACGCTAGAAACTCCAAGGCTGATACACTGACAAACATACTGTTCATGGCTAACGATCCGGCAGGGAATGGATGTCAGGTCAGGGCTTAAGAAGGGTGATGATCAGGACCAGGTGTGCAGACCGCTGATGAGATGCAGGTGCGGTTAATCGGGAGATCTCCCGCCTAGCAATGTCGCCCGGCAACCAGGCCGGGAGCGTTCACGAACCCTCAGGAAACTGGAGATTCCGAGCAGAAAAATGGCAACACAGGCAGGAACCGACTCAGGATGCAGGGTTCATGACAACCATAGTCCCTGTGCCCAAGAACGCCAAGGTAACCTGCCAAAATGACTACTGACCCATAGCACTCATGTCTGTAGCCATGAAGTGCTTAGAAAGGCTGGTCATGGCTCACATCAACACCATCATCCCAGAAATCCTAGACCCACTCCAATTCACATACCGCCCCAAAAGATCCACAGATGATGCAATCTCTATTGCACTCCACACTGCCCTTTCCCACCTGGACAAAATGATCACCTATGTGAGAATGCTGTTCATTGACTACAGCTCAGCGTATAACACCATAGTGCCCTCAAAGCTCATCACTAAGGTAAGGAGCCTGGGACTAAACACCTCCCTCTGCAACTGGATCCTGGACTTCCTGACAGGCCGCCCCCAGGTGGTAAGGGTAGGCAACAACACATCTACCACGCTGATCCTCAACACGGGAGCCCCTCAGGGATGTGCTTAGTCCCCTCCTGTACTCCCTGTTCACCCATGACTGTGTGGCCAAGCACGACTCCAACACCATCATTAAGTTTGCCGACGACACAACGGTGGTAGGCCTGATCATCGACAACGATGAAACAGCCTATAGGGAGGAGGTCAGAGGTCACAACAACCTCTCCCTCAACGTGATCAAGACAAAAGAGATTATCGTTGACTACAGGAAAAGGAGGGCCGAGCACGCCCCCATTCACATCGACGGGGCTGTAGTGGAGCAGGTTGAGAACTTCAAGTTCCTTGGTGTCCACATCACCAACAAACTATCATGGTCCAAACACACCAAGATAGTCGTGAAGAGGGCACGACAACGCCTATTCCCCCTCAGGAGACTGAAAATATTTGGCATGGGTCTTCAGATCCTCAAAAAGTTATACAGCTGCACCATCAAGAGCATCCTGACTGGTTGCATCACTGCCTGGTACGGCAACTGCTCAGCATCCGACCGGAAGGCGCTACAGAGGGTAGTGCGTTTGGCCCAGTACATCACTGGGGCCAAGCTTCCTACTATCCAGAACCTCTATATCAGGCTGTGTCAGAGGAAGGCCCTAAAAATGGTCAAAGACTCCAGCCACCCTAGTCATAGACTGTTCTCTCTGCTGCTGCATGGCAAGCAGTACCGGAGTGCCAAGTCTAGGTTCAAAAGGCTCCTTAACAGCTTCTACCCCCAATCCATAAGACTGCTGAACAGTTAATCAAATAGCTACCCGGACTATTTTGCTGCTGCTACTCGCTGTTTATTAACTATGCATAGTCACTTTACCCCTACCTACATGTACAAATTACCTCGACTAAGCTGTATTGACTCAACTTATTTTTTACTTTAGTTTATTTAGTAAATATTTTCATTACTCATATTTTTCTTAAAACTGCATTGTTAGTTAAGGGCTTTTAAGTAAGCATTTCACAGTAAGGTCTACAACTGCTTTATTCAGCACGTGACAAATAAAATGTGTGCCCAAAAGGTGGGGGCGAAGGACACTACCGGTGTGCACTAGCTCTAGCCAGCTGCCGTTGTCGCCCCTGCCTCTTCTTCTTCTGTGGGGTTTATCGGTGGTTGGCATCAAACATTATGGTACATTACCGCCACCTACTGTACTGGAGCGCCCCTGCCTCCTGCCCAGTGGCGGCTCCTGAAAAAATTCTCAGGGGGGGCAATTTTTCTGATGATTTAGGTGACCTACACACATTTTTAAAAAGATATGTCCAGCAACAACATGAAGACAGGGGCAGCATATAAGTCAATACCAGAAGCATTTATTGACTGATCTCAAAAGTGTTGGCTTACAAAATCAAAATAAGTTATCACAGTAAAAATAATCAAGGGTGTTCTTTCACATTCCTCAACACTGCATAAACAATATGCATTTCCATAAACAAATGAAATATCAGCTGAAAATACAGCATCTTGGTATTTGTTCAGATTGCAGGATCAACAAGAGCTTTTACCACATTTTTTGCCTCATGGTTGAATTGGAAATATGTGCACCTGAGCATAATTCACAACAAGCAAGCAGGAGCTTTTGATAGAGGCTACTGAAAACATTGATGCAAGTTATTGGTAATAAGACATTTTTATAGACTTCCATATTCTGCCCTCTTGTATAGATTTGTGAAAATGAACAGTGATAGACATTTTGCCTGAAAACAGAATTTGAAAGTAATTTCTAGAAAAGGTAAACACAGCTATCTGTATGGCTTTGTAAAAATGAACAACCATATTCTGGCCAATTGTATAGATTTGTAAATATGAACAACCATATTCTGGCCAATTGTATAGATTTGTAAAAATGAACATGAACAGATTTTTTTTTTTTTACTTTTTTAAAAATGAAAAATAACTATTTTAAACAACATCAACTGTGAACTGATTTGGGCGTGTGTGTGTTAAAGAGACAGACAGGGAGGGACAAAGAGAGAGAGAGGCTACATTACTTGTACTGAAACTGTTCTCTTCTCTGTTTCAATACAGCAAAGCGTTCAATGACTTTCTCATTGAAATCAGGCATGCTGAGGACTAGTTCCCTCTCCATGGAAAGCATGGCCAGTGCATTCAGACGTTCCTGGCCCATTGAATTTCGCAGGAATGTCTTAACTCGTGTCAAAGTTGAGAAACATCTCTCAGCTTCAGCTGTTGTCATGGGAGTAGTTATGAGGATGTTCAACAGAGTCACAGTCTCAGAGAACGTCTCCTGGAGGTTGTAGCTCATGAGAACCTGGTACAGTGCCAGTGCACCACAGCGTCCCTTGAATTCAGGATTCTCATAGATCAGAGATAGTTCTGTCTTGAGCTTTGCCTTGCTCAGCATTGGGTATGCATTCACAGTGGCATTCAGAGCCTCATCAGGAAATGAATGGCAGTACCTTTCAAACATGTCTGCTTGCAGTAAGGTAGCACTCACAAGGTGGCCAGAGAAAGAGAACCTTTCTTTGGTGTGATCCAGGATGGTGTTGCAGACCTCTTCAGACAGCCTCTGCTTCTCCTCTTCTCTCAAAGCTGTTCTGGGTCTTTTGGCTCCTGTTGCTTCTTGCAGCTGCTGTTGAGAGGAGTCCCTGAAGGCAAACAGACCAATGTGTTTGTTGGCTTTGTACAGTATTGTTGTCTATGTGATGCACAGGTATATGCAATGTATCCATGTATAGTACAAATACTTCAGTTCCACTTAAAATGGGCAGGGATGCATAAAGTCTTTAGTGTTTAAGTTAGCCTTTGTGTCTCACATAGCCTGGATGTTCAGCACAGTATACAGTGGTGCTCATAAGCTTATGATCCCATGCTAAAGTTGACTAAAAAGAGGAATAAAAAAGAAAAGAAAATTGGTGTCCTTAAAGGTTGGATTTTCCAACTTTTGTAATTAAGTCATTAAGATCAATTTCCAAAAGATGATTTTTTTATTTATTTTTCCTCTTTTTAGTCAACTTTAGAATGTGTTCATACACTTATGAGCACCACTGTACAGTACACATAGTATATAAAATAAGCTAGATTACACCACTGGCCATATATAATGAGAATAATGTAATTTCAAACACAAATGCAGTCTCCTTTCATGCATACATTTTCAAATAAAGCTCTGCTTTGAGAAAGATCGAATGATATTGTTTAATCTTACCTTATGGCCTGCACACTGCTTGTGAAGCTGTCGAGGGCACGTTTGATAAAGACAGCATCGATGTCCTTCTTCTGTAGCTTCTGGTACAGAATGTCGACGTGGGGCATGATTTGTGAAAAAGCCGCAGGAAAAATTTTTAATCTTCATAATGTAGCATCCTCACGTAGCCAGATGCCTCTCTCACGGTGGGCTGGTCAAATGAACCCAATGAACCCGTCCGAATGGCTTCAAAACATTCTATGAGGTCGTCTCGATTCTCGTAGACAGTGTTCACGACTCTGCTTAGTAGAAACCTGTTGAATTATTAAATTTGGTCTGGGAGGTCCTAATTGTTTCGTTGCCAATTTATCTTGATTTGTTCGCCGACAAAAAGGAACTTCTTTCAAAGAGACAATCGAGTTGCACTGAAGGCTAGCCATTTTGACAGTAGTAGTGAATTGATTGATGAGGCTACCCGCTCTTTTCTTAGTTACGTTCATGGTTATGTTACGTATGACGAAAGCGCGTAAGTGCAAGCCCTCAGAAACCCATAGAGATTGTATTGAAAGCTCTGATATTTGAAAAAAATTGATTTTACATTAGAGGCTATGAGAGACTTCTGGGCGATTTTCAACCTGACTGAAATCGCCCCAAAACGGGCGGGGACATTTGAAGCACGACTTTAGCCTGATTGGACATTTAGTGGCAGATCAGACGTCTAGATTAGAACACTGATAACTACTGTTGCCGTGATATAATTGATTAGAAAAAAAATCCCTTCCTTTTCCCGTTTGGCAGTGCGTCGCCCATATCGCCCTAATGAACACACCGCCCCTGCTCCTGCCTATGTACTGGAGTCAGCTTAAAAATGTACCAATAGAAGTATAAAGAGGGGTTCCTGCAGATGCAGGAATACCCACGTGCAGGAACGCCCCGAATTGCGGGCTGCAGTTGCACCCTTCTCTACTAGGGTGCGTTTCCATTGAACTATCTTGTGTCGATAAAAACAGCTGGACGTACTGACGTCACACCTAAAAAAAAACTTTTACGCAAAAACCTAGTGTTGAATAAAAACATAGTGGTTGAAGTGTTTCCATGATCCATTTAGGCTAATTGCGCATTAACAAATGACCGACAGTCTGTATGCCCTCCCACCTATCTGTTTCATGTCTCAGGTAGCCCGCGAAAGTCAGCATGGATAGAATGCAAGAATTTACTAATATTTGTCATATTCTAATAATTATCATGTGCCAACGTATCGCCACCGTCCCGTGCCATGGTGAAACTTGCAATGTAAATAATTTGATGGTGAAAAATGCATTTTAAAAAAATGCGGAAAAAAAACAGAAATGCAAATTGAAGCAATTGAGCCATTCTTGAAAGGATCCTGCAAAGAAACATTATTTTTATAGTTGAAAAATACATTTAACAGGCACTTCATAGTTAAGTGTTGACATCACGTGCCCCGCATACCTTGGCAATCATCATATATTCGAAAAACACTGTTTACATCATCATTTGTCTCAATAATGAAGGTTCGACAAAGAAAATCCACCCCTGTCGAACGTATAAAAATTTTGTTGATCTTTAGAACATTTCGCCTATAGGCTATCTGCTGTTTCACATGTCGCAATGACTTTTTTTTGTTGCGACATTGCTTTTGTCGAAGAAACCTGGGTCAATGGAAACCTGCCTAGTGTTATGTAGGCACAATCGCACTTTCCACCTTGGAACAATAAACTACTGTGCCAATGCATGATTGCACACAAATGCATTAGATAGTAATTGATACGCAGCCTATGTAAAACTACCAGCTAACGTTTCTCAAAGTAATCGCACCATATTTGAGAGGAACTCTGACTCACAGTAGCGGTGTGTGGGGCCAAGCCAAAAAAACTAAAAACATATTACAACCTATGTGTTGTAATAATTGCGTTTTTTGCTCTATAACCTGTTAATTCATATGCCGTACCACCGTGATATATAGGCCTAAGGCCGAGACAATAAGAAGACACAATGGCAGAATAAATTCAAGTACACCTTTGTTTCATCACAAAACTGGAGAGCAACCTCTGTCCGGCGAAGTCCACAAAGCAAATCGCATGTAACAAACAGTTAAATTACCTACAGCATGGTCAAGCAAGTTAATGTTTCCGACATTTTCGGACTACTAAACAACTATTGATTTTGAACCATGGAGAGTTACCGCAAGTCGCAAAGAAAACAGGAGCTGCCTCCACTATTCCAGCACCATTTCAACATCATCAAATCACCTATGCTTAGTCTAATACAGTGACAACTAAAAGATACCAAAAATAATTTAGTCCAATCGATGTAAGCTAAATATGATGTGACTGTCCATGGTTTCGATGTTTGTGTGTGTGCGTGCATGTGTTGTGCAAGTAGAAAAAACATGTTGACTCAGCCTACTTGTAGAGAAACGCCAATGCCATCCTCCTCTCTTTTATGTTAACGAAACGGTCTATGACTCAGTCATACAGTACACGCTTTTATTTTTTGCTATCCTACCTGGCTAAAATGCTTGCTCGCTAGCCTAACTTACTTTCATGGGCAACGATGAGCCAGCTAGTTAACATTAGCCTTCTACATCTAGCTACATAATGAACTTCCATCCTCTCAGGCAAGGGGCACAATGTATGAATGTATGGTTGGATCAGAATTGGCGTTATAATCATTGGCCAGTATGGAGAATTAAGTAAAACCACAAGTCCAAATCCCTATCTTCATCAATGGCTGATTTAAGAAAGGGACAATGTTAGCTAGCTAGCTAGTGTCGTAGTAAATATAATTGGTTATAGATTGGTCTGACTAAAATGTTGTGCAAAGACCCATTTGGAGCCTGTTTTCAATAAATGCTGTTTTAGGTCAGAGAACAAAGGACAGAGGAGAACACCATATCTCTCACCAGATGACCTAGTCTTGCAGGAATGCGATAATAGGACAACACCCCCTCTCCGGCCATAAACCACCAGATACTCCCCACCATTTTCTCTTGACACACACCAATATTTCATTTCTTACGCACACTCATTCTCAGGCCTCACGAGTTCCCTGGACACACACAAGACATTTCATTTGCACGCACACTCATTCTCAACTCCCCTGTCTACTGGTCGGGTGCCAAGGGCAGAGGACTCTGCCGTGCACCAATGGTGCATCTGCTCTGGACAGAGCAGACCCGCCTCCTACGCCTCGGGAACCAATCAAGGGACTAGAAGAAGGACCCCTTCCTTTATGTTACATTGTATAAAGTAATGCTGTAAACTCTGTTTATTCATCCTTCTCAGCTGACACTAATAGAGTGCTATATGATTAGGTCCATGCATGTTAATTAGCAGGATCCCATGCATGTTAGCTAACAGTAACAGATATCTCTGTGTTTAATAAACTGCCTTTTGCTTAAGCAAATTCCTCTCTGTCTAGCGTCGATGGTTTTGTACTTCCTCTCCTAATTATGTGTTCACCAACAAATTGGTAGCAGAGGATGGTTTCTAATTCGATCTAAAGAGTTGGTGCGAGAGGAAAAGGCAAAACATCGATCTAAAAACAGACGGAAGAGTGACCTGTAATCCAGGAGACATCAACTATTCATCTTGCCTCAGGAACCTGATCAGAGCGCTCTTCTAAAAAGGTATGCAGAGCCTGTTAAAACGAAATCTTGCATATTGTATTATAGACCAATACCAAATTTTGATCAGAAGTACTGAGCGTGAGTATGAATACTTGTTAAATAATTTCCATCCTAATGAATTAAGGCATAAGTGAGATATCTGGTACTGTGATTTATACTGTAAAATTTCCTACAAGATCTAGTTGTTCTATAAGTTTTCACATTTAAAAGGTCCTATTTTTAGATAGGTTGTGTGGGGTTTACACATTTAAAAGGTCCTATTTTTAGATAGGTTGTGTGGGGTTTACACATTTAAAAGGTCCTATTTTTAGATAGGTTGTGTGGGGTTTACACATTTAAAAGGTCCTATTTTTAGATAGGTTGTGTGGGGTTTACACATTTAAAAGGTCCTATTTTTAGATAGGTTGTGTGGGGTTTACACATTTAAAAGGTCCTATTTTTAGATAGGTTGTGTGGGGTTTACACATTTAAAAGGTCCTATTTTTAGATAGGTTGTGTGGGGTTTTCACATTTAAAAGGTCCTATTTTTAGATAGGTTGTGTGGGGGATGTGTTTTTGACGTATGAGTGGATAAGATTTGACCCATCATTAGGTGGGGGAGAATCACCGAAATTGACCAGAGGTACTAAATTCCCGGGGATGCCAGTTATCTCTGTGATTTCACACTTAAAACGTTCCATATAAATGGTTGTGTGAAAGGTACAATTAAGCTGAGACTAAGTCCTTCCTAGTGATCGAGTTGTCTAAAAAAAAAAAAAATCCTTTGATAGGGATCCAGTTGCTTCTGTGACTTCACATAAGTATAAGGTTGTGTGAAGGGTAGCAGTCGAACTGAGACTATGTTTTAGGACGCTCTGGTAACCTACATTTTTTAAGGTATTGAATTCTAATTGGCAGTTTTGTTTTGCTGTGTTTATATTTTAACGTGTCTGTGTTATATCTTAAATGTGTAATGGATGATGGGAAGTTATAGTGAGACTTATGAAACTGAATACCAAACTGTGGAATTGAGTGAATTCGACCTAGGGTTTCAGGAACCAGGGACTGGGGAAACTGGTATTGAATTTGTGCATGATTCTAGAACAAGCGTGAGATAACTAAAGCGTGGTGTGTACTGTGTGTAGAAATTACTGCATTGGTGTATGTGATTGGAATTCTGATTTTTATGATAATGATTGCATTACACATAATATAAAAACAATCAGCCTCTTTATATACGAGGGTGTCGTACATGAGATAAGTCTGTATTGATACCGATAATACATCCTTGGAAATAAAACACCAGGGACGGGATAAGTGTATAAAGATAGTAAAGCAAAATGGCAGGGCCAAACCCAACCATACCCAAATTTAATGAATACCTAGAACAACGAATGACCGAGAGAGCAGAGGGAGAGTTGAGAGTAGGGACATGGGAAATAGAGGAGAGTAGGAGGGTGCAACCTAAAAAATCTGACACAATGTGTGTGAAAGGGTCTCCTACAGTCGCCCCAGACACCAGCACCACTCCTGGCCCCACCTCACTATACAGCCTAAAAGGCACCATGACTTTTGGCCCACAACCACAACCATGGCCTCAGCAAGGCATACCACCTCCTAGAAGAGGGAACTACCTGTGCTACAACTGTGGAAGAACTGGACATTTCAAGCGTGATTGTTGGGATCTGCAGCAATTTAACCATCAACCCCCAGGGAGGGGAAGAGGCAGAGGTACACCACAATGGAGAGGTAGAGGAAGGGGAGGACCCCCACAACAACCATAAACCCACCTGTCTGAACTCCAGGTGCCAGAAGGCGTGATCCTCATCCAATACTACTACCACCGACATCACAGACTGAACCCAACCAAGGCGATATAGCACAGTTACAGAGCTCAGCAGGACCCTATGAACACTCAGTCTGGGCCCAGGAGGGGGCGGCAGAGGACAGGACGAACTCTGGAGGTGCCATGATGGAAGACTAGTTGAACAAGCTAGACTCTGCCCAGAACTGTTGAGTGAGGCTCACGGGCCCACACATGAGGGGAAGTTTAAGACCCTCCAAAAGGTTTCATACATCTGGTGGCACCCTCACATGACAGAAACTGTAGACAGGTTTTCAAAATGGGTAGAGGCAATTCCTACAGAAAACTACAGAAATAGAGGATGATAGGTCAGTCATTAAGTGGCTACAAACTAAGTTAATACCCAGATATGGTATACCAAGGCAGATAAGATCTGACAACCACACGTTTTAGTAACAAAACATCTGAGAGAGGTGGAGGTAAGGTTCGGAATCATGCACAGATTCGGTTCAGTAACATCCACAGTCCCAGGGACTCGTGGAACGCGCCAACCTAGCCAAGGGAGGGAGGTCATATGCCCGCCCTTGATATACAACAGATAGAAATGACTGATTATGATATGAAATTGACAGAGCTTTCTGCAGCACTCTCTTCTCAGGTGCGGAAGGTCCAGAAGAGGGGGAGCTGTCAGGAAGTACGCTGCCACTGAAGGTAAAGGTGGGAGACTGGGTGAGGGTAAAAGTCCACAAGAGAAAGTGGCTGGAACCCAGGTGGACTGGACCGTACGAAGTGAAGGAGGTTACTTCACACTCAGTCCAGGTCAGAGGTAAATCAGGCGCACCCTGGCACCATCTAACACATTGCACACCAGCCCCCACTCCTTCTACAACACTGACAAAAGTCAGGGCTGATTTGAGCAGCCAAAACCAATTTGACACCAAAATGAAGGTTCCCTTATGGGTAAAAGAACCTCGACCAGGTAGAAGGAGAAATCTTTTGCCATCGCACCCACTCCAAACGAACAAGCTCAAATCTACCCCCTTTTAGGGGAAGATGAAATAGAATTTGAACAACAGCTTTGATGTATTTAATCGTGCACTAGAGGGGGACTAACATTCTTTAATTAACTAGCCATATAATTAGTATGCTAGAGGGGGATGGTTGAATGTTTTTTTACCATTGCATTATGCGTTATCATGTTTTGTTTTCTTTCCTGCATTATTGTTTTTATTTTAAGACTGATTCAACTATGCTTAATGCCAACATAATTAATGGATCACGTCTGGGAGACGTGAAGAGGGGGATTTGTCGTAGTAAATATAATTGGTCATAGATTGGTCTGACTAAAATGTTGTGCAAAGACCCATTTGGAGCCTGTTTTCAATAAATGCTGTTTTAGGTCAGAGAACAAAGGACAGGGGGGGAACACAATATATCTCACCAGATGACCTAGTCTTGCAGGAATGCGATAATAGGACAACACCCCCTCTCCGGCCATAAACCACCAGATACTCCCCACCATTTTCTTTTGACACACACCAATATTTCATTTCTTACGCACACTCATTCTCAGGCCTCACGAGTTCCCTGGACACACACAAGACATTTCATTTGCACGCACACTCATTCTCAACTCCCCTGTCTACTGGTCGGGTGCCAAGGGCAGAGGACTCTGCCGTGCACCAATGGGGCATCTGCTCTGGACAGAGCAGACCCGCCTCCTACGCCTCGGGAACCAATCAAGGGACTAGAAGAAGGACCCCTTCCTTTATGTTACATTGTATAAAGTAATGCTGTAAACTCTGTTTATTCATCCTTCTCAGCTGACACTAATAGAGTGCTATATGATTAGGTCCATGCATGTTAATTAGCAGGATCCCATGCATGTTAGCTAACAGTAACAGATATCTCTGTGTTTAATAAACTGCCTTTTGCTTAAGCAAATTCCTCTCTGTCTAGCGTCGATGGTTTTGTACTTCCTCTCCTAATTATGTGTTCACCAACACTAGCCACTGGAGGACAACAACACAACAAGATGAAACAATTCAAGTTGTTTCTGTCAATGACATTTGGCTCTGGATGTGTTTGGTGTGACGCCAAATCCAAACTGGCTTCCTTTACACTTTTTTTGGTGTGCCAGGACCATTCATGGTTGTGCTCACTCAGTTTAGCTCAGTTTGGCTATTATTTTATACTTGTTTTATCAAGGGCCAAATGCTTGCTGGCTTCCCTTGCATTTGATGCTACACATACAGAGAGGCGCTGTTTCGCTCCCTCCAATGCTTTTCCAGTGTGATACTTTCAGCCTCTTGCGAAATTAAGGACAATGATGTATTTATTTTATTGGTCCATTTTTGGGAGAAGCCTGGCGTCCATTGTGAGAGATTTATTATTTTTATAATTGATGGGATGACTAACTTAGAAAGAATGCATTCTTGACTGGGCTAATGTAGGTTGTGTCACCTGGCAAGCTGTGATTGATGTGAAGAGCTGTTTTAGGGGGTAATATGAGATAAGGATTTGTGTCTCCAAATGCTAGACTATACTGGTTCTTTGTGATCTGTGAACCATCCTTGGACGTAGGAATGGTGTCTAGGGGAGCTGGCTCTTCTCACTGTGACAGGTTGTTGTGACTGGTTCTTTGTGATCTGTGAACCATCCTTGGACGTAGGAATGGTGTCTAGGGGAGCTAGCTCTTCTCACTATGACAGGTTGTTATGATAAACGTATGCCTGGTAACAGAAGAGGCGGGGAACAGCCGGTGCACCAACGGATTGGCTGAGTAAGTCTAAACCACGCTCAAGTCTCTACTCTGATTGGCCAGCAGAGAGGTGGGAAACTCTCTCTGTAAGAGTATTTGAAGAACAATCTGAAACAATGGATTTAGTTCTCTGTCTGCCCTGCGAGGTTTTTCAGTGAGCCCGTATACGAACCAACATACTTATCATACATACATTTTGCATATAATAAATTTAGCTTGGATTGAAGATCTCTTGATTCTTATTTCAATACCAGATTTGAATTACGCAATTTCTAACAATTGGTGACACCCGACGTGATCTGGTAGTAGAACTTCGCTGGAATTCATCCAGCCAATTGGACAATCGCTGTCTTCGAACCGTGTGTTTCACAAAGTGCCCGGGCTTCTAAAAAGGTAAGCAAACACCTATTGTAATATAACTAAAGTTTTGCACATTGGCTTTATCCAAATTAATTTTGTGAAGCACCTGTTTGATGTAAGTGAACTCTATTACTCTATAAATAACGATTATAGATTGCTAATTCGATTTGATAAAATACCATGCAAATGTTTGATAATTGTGATGGTTAAAACCCATGGGAGGTGCGAGCTATGGTTAGACAACCATAGGAGGTACCTTTAAAAAACGGTGCGAGCTATGGATAGAAAATCCATAGGAGGTACCTTTAAAAAACGGTGCGAGCTATGGATAGAAAATCCATAGGAGGTACCTTTAAAAAACGGTGCGAGCTATGGTTAGAGATCCATAGGAGGTACTTTAAATTAGAGTGTTACTGTATGCATGAGGGTGTGAATGATAATGTACCTTGATGAAAAACCAATTAGGGATAAAAAATAAATTATAAAAACGTATGTGAACTATTCAAACTGTATAATTTGGGGATAACTGTTGGGTTTGTGGTTGCTTAAACCATATAACCCATTAAAAACAATTGGGAACATAAAGCTAAAGTGATGAATTGTGTGACTGAACTGAAACGTTTGAGCTGATATGATTGAAATTTGATGTTTGGTGTTTGACATAGCATAAAACTGCTTTTGAATAGTTGTGTCGAAGCAATTCGGTTTATTATTTGATTTGATGTTTGATGTTTGACATAGCATAATACTGGTTTTAGGTGCTTGGTTTAGGCTATTTGGTTTATTATTTGATTTAACGTATGATGTTTGACCCTGCAAAATACTGGTTAAATAATTAGACCGAAATAATTCGGTTTATCGTTGAGATATAGATATGCACCGACTTTGACTAATTAGGTGGGAATAATTTGATTTGGATGAATGGACTGGAGTACTTTGAATAACGGCAGAATATTGAAAACATTAAAACGAGAAATAGCTCCTCATAAAGCCTGTTCCCCCTGGACAAGAAAAAGGTAGAGTTGCGAGGGGAGGGGCTGGAGAGAGCGAAAGTGTGGCTTTTGGAGCCAGGAAAGACTGGGAGTTGGCTGGGAACGCCACACGGGGTGATTATTTGAGAGGTGCAAGTGGGTTTCTGACGGGAGATGTTCTGAACTTGCTCACCCGAACGTAGACGTGCGTCATGGGTGAGAGAGTAGAGAATATTTACGTTTGCATTTTTGGTAATTTGGCAGACGCTCTTGTCCAGAGCGATTTATGGGAGCAATTGGGGTTGAGTGCCTTGCTCGAGGGCACATCGGCAGATTTTTCGCCTGGTCGGCTCGGGGATTGGAACCGGCGACCTCTCGGTTGTTGGAGCGGCGCTATTGGTCACTAAACTGCCTGCCGCCACATATGAGTTTAAGATTGTGGCGTTGTTGGATCATGTGATGGTGGAATAAACTGACCATAAGTAATGTTGTTTTAGACGTAATGTATAATATAGTACAAACCAAATGGAGGGTTAAATTGAACTAATTATCATGGTAGAGCTAACGTAGTACAGTGAGGGAACTTCATTTTGTGTTAGAGGGTAAGATGAGAAATCATTGTAATATGCTATTGGTGGAAATCTATTTATCATTTCAAGGCATGGAGTAACAATCTGCATTTATGAGTGTAAATTCCACTGCTGATGTGTTGATTGAATGGGTACGATGGAGTATTTGGTTTGGTAATGTTGAATGGACTATTTGTAGCGTGTTTTGGGGTTAAATAGAAAAACTCACTTATTCAATAGGGAATGGGTGGAGAGAGAGTTTTTACGTGTATTAAAAGTTGCATAAGATAGCTTTAGTAATATTCTAGATAGGTCTATGAAAATATGTTACAAGTACGAATGACATTATTTCCTAAGAAGGAAGATTGTAGGGAAGTTTCCCGCGCCTCCCCCATAATGTAGGAAGGAGCAGGAGAGGGGGAGGAGATGTAAGAGACAGGACATAGTTCAGATGGTAGGAATGTCATTAAGTGTATGCTGATCAACGATAGCAAGTATTTGTTTTATTAATTAGGGCCTAATCAGAGAGAACAGTTAAAGAAATTGAATAGCGAACTGAAATGGGTTAGCGGGAAAATACAAAATAGTTGGACAATTTTAGAACGATAATTTATTTTGGTTAGGATGAAAGTATGCATTGGCTGTTGTGCTGGGGAAATAGCGCCAGCCTGTGGTGGGTTCTGGATTGGTGAAATTGGGGGGACAGGAACAAAAGAAGGGGAGACAGATTTTCCTAGGGGGTTGAACAAATAATTGATAATGGATCATTTGAGATGAGATCACATTTAGCAGAGTTAGGGTAATCAATTAAATAATCATTGTATACTCGAGGAATTTTGAGTGGTTTAATGGATTAGTTATGAGGAATTAGATTGATACAAACAATTATTGATGGGTTAAGACTGGGGATATCTGTATCATGTTTTGTGTGTACTACCATCTTTAGATTATAACCAGGAGAAAGAGATTAGCTCATCTCAGTTAGGCAGTATTTAGGTCATAAAAGTGAGCTACCAAATTAAGTGAGGCCTGGCTATTTGTGGTTGTTGTTTTTCAAATTGGGTTAAAATGGGTTCACAGAGCCTGAGGCTGTACAGAGAAAGGTGGAGCCCCCATGTTGCCCTAGTGAAAGAACATTCAGAGGAATGGTTATCACTAGGTAAATGGATAAAACAGGGGGAAAACATTACTGACTGGCAGAATACACCAAATGGGGATCAGTATGGCCACTCCACTGGGAGATATAGAAGAAAGTTAAATTGGAGAGCAAAAACCCTGCCCGGGGTCCACTTGGAGATAAGTTTTAACGGATGACAGGAAGAGATTTTCTTAACTCAGGAACAGGAGGCTGAGTTAGCAGCAATTCCGTTCAAATTATGGTCACAAGGACCAGCCGATGTAGGACTAATTAAGGGGGTAGCTCCAGTACAAGTGATTCCTCGATCCGATAATAGACCATAACAAAAGCAATATCCTATGAAACCAGAAGTAATAAAAGGGATAACACCTACATTTGAGCATTTACTTAAGGGAGGGGTGATAATTCCTGGAGATGAGGCACAATGCAACTCTCCAGTATTTCCTGTTAAAAAGGCGGCACCTAGCGCCGACTGGAGGATGGTCATGGACTTGCAGGGGGTTAATAGAAATATAATTCCCAGCGCTCCATGTGTACCAGATCCACATACATTGCTGAACCAATTGAAACCAGAGAACTCCTATTTTACAGTGATAGATTTAGCTAATGCTTTCTTTAGTATCCCAGTTCATCCGGATAGTCAGGGGTGGTTTGGCTTTACTTTTCAGGGAAGGAAATGGACTTACGCTAGGATGCCTCAAGGCTACTCGGAAAGTCTTACAATCTTAGCCCAGGCTATAACTAGGAATTTGGGAAAGTTTGAACCTAGGGAAGGAAGCCAAATGTTAGTTTATGTAGATGACATTCTATTGGCTAATCCCACTCAGGAGGGATGTAAGAGGGATACAATCCAATTGTTAACCTTCCTGGCAGAACAGGGACACAAAGTGAGCAAAAAGAAACTTCAACTTTGGCAGAGCGAGGTCATTTACCTAGGACACACTATAACTCAGGAGGGGCGAATGTTAAACTCATCCAGGAAAACTGCTATACTTGAAGCGCCAAAACCGTTAAACAAAAAACAAATGATGAGCTTTTTGGTAATGATAAACTGCTGTAAAGCTTGGGTACTCCATTATGTACTGCATACGGGTAAATTAAGTGATCTTATCTATGGGAAGGCAATGGTAGCCCATGGTAAAATAATTTGGAACTCTAAGGAGGCATACATACATCAGGGATGTTATCCAAATGGTAGAGAGTAAAGAGGGATATGACATTGGTCCTGATTTAAAGATGATGAGGGTTTTTTGGTGGGCTATTAGATATAACTGGGTTAATCATGAACATAGATATTTTTATTCTTTGTTGCTAGACAGAAGACTTAGGTGACCTAAATATGGACTTGTCATGTCGTACAATCAGTCTTCAGGTCAAGCCCGGGAGAGCCTGGGTAGAACAGAGTTTGAACTAAACATAAGTGTTTTTACAAGATAAGAGATTGATGATTGGATTACTAATTGATTCTGAACTGGATGAAAGTCGAATTTAGCTGCCATAAAAGACAAAGGAAGTGAGAGGAGCAATAAAGAAGCAAAAGACAATCTCAAAAATGAAAGGCATGGCAATTGGATGATAAATTACCTAAGGGATGATTTAGGAAGGTGGTAATATTGATACATGGGCAAATCATGTGTCAAAAAGGGGGAGTGATAGGATTAAATAATAAATATATATGAAGGAGAGGACAAAATACTTAAAAAAATATATATATAGAAATTGAGAGCTCAACATGTATGTGTGAAGATAGTTTATTAACCACACCCGTATGTCAGAGGTTTTGTGCCCCACAGGTGAACTAAAGGAGAAGGTGACCCACTCTATCTCACCAGGAGACTGGGTGTGGATCCAGTCCCTAAAAGAAGAAAAACTGGAAGCAGGCCTGTTGGGAAGGGCCCTACCAAGTCCTATTAGATCCACCTGGGTGCATGTCACACACTGCAAAAAGGTAAACCCAGTTACACCTGATGAACAAACACAGAGTTAGGAGAAAGAACCGATCACCATTAGGGCTCGGGGGTTGGCTCCTTAACGAAGATTCCCTTACCCTGTCTGATCATCCCTGTGTGAATTCGGTAGAAGGTGAAGCAATGGGTTGGCGTCTGACATGTTCTCAGGGCGAGGGTGGGGATTCACAGGTCTCCTGACGGTAGGTAGCTGTCTGATTGTGGGGGCCATATTCCTAACACACTCAGACCCTCCTGATCAGCCAGAAGTAGTAGTTAACCTAACACAAGTTGATAAAATAATACCTGAGCACAGTCTACGAAGGCATAGGAGACAGCTAGATGTAGGGAAAGGGGAAGTACTAGGGACTTTAGGGAAGGACATCACCATATGTATGTCACCATGTACAGTGAGGAAAAAAAGTATTTAGTCAGCCACCAATTGTGCAAGTTCTCCCACTTAAAAAGATGAGAGGGGCCTGTCATTTTCATCATAGGTACACGTCAACTATGACAGACAAATTGAGAAAAACAAATCCAGAAAATCACATTGTAGGATTTTTTATGAATTTATTTGCAAATTATGGTGGAAAATAAGTATTTGGTCACCTACAAACAAGCAAGATTTCTGGCTCTCACAGACCTGTAACTTCTTCTTTAAGAGGCTCCTCTGTCCTCCACTCGTTACCTGTATTAATGGCACCTGTTTGAACTTGTTATCAGTATAAAAGACACCTGTCCTCAACCTCAAACAGTCACACTCCAAACTCCACTATGGTCAAGACCAAAGAGCTGTCAAGGGACACCAGAAACAAAATTGTAGACCTGCACCAGGCTGGGAAGACTGAATCTGCAATAGGTAAGCAGCTTGGTTTGAAGAAATCAACTGTGGGAGCAATTATTAGGAAATGGAAGACATACAAGACCACTGATAATCTCCCTCGATCTGGGGCTCCACGCAAGATCTCACCCCGTGGGGTCAAAATGATCACAAGAACGGTGAGCAAAAATCCCAGAACCACACGGGGGGACCTCGTGAATGACCTGCAGAGAGCTGGGACCAAAGTAACAAAGCCTACCATCAGTAACACACTACGCCGCCAGGGACTCAAATCCTGCATTGCCAGACGTGTCCCCCTGCTTAAGCCAGTACATGTCCAGGCCCGTCTGAAGTTTGCTAGAGTGCATTTGGATGATCCAGAAGAGGATTGGGAGAATGTCATATGGTCAGATGAAACCAAAATATAACTTTTTGGTAAAAACTCAACTCATCGTGTTTGGAGGACAAAGAATGCTGAGTTGCATCCAAAGAACACCATACCTACTGTGAAGCATGGGGGTGGAAACTTCATGCTTTGGGGCTGTTTTTCTGCAAAGGGACCAGGACGACTGATCCATGTAAAGGAAAGAATGAATGGGGCCATGTATCGTGAGATTTTGAGTGAAAACCTCCTTCCATCAGCAAGGGCATTGAAGATGAAACGTGGCTGGGTCTTTCAGCATGACAATGATCCCAAACACACCGCCCGGGCAACGAAGGAGTGGCTTCGTAAGAAGCATTTCAAGGTCCTGGAGTGGCCTAGCCAGTCTCCAGATCTCAACCCCATAGAAAATCTTTGGAGAGAGTTGAAAGTCCATGTTACCCAGCGACAGCCCCAAAACATCACTGCTCTAGAGGAGATATGCATGGAGGAATGGGCCAAAATACCAGCAACAGTGTGTGAAAACCTTGTGAAGACTTACAGAAAACATTTGACCTGTGTCATTGCCAACAAAGGGTATATAACAAAGTATTGAGAAACTTTGGTTATTGACCAAATACTTATTTTCCACCATAATTTGCAAATAAATTCATAAAAAATCCTACAATGTGATTTTCTGGATTTTTTTTCTCAATTTGTCTTTCATAGTTGACGTGTACCTATGATGAAAATTACAGGCCTCTCTCATCTTTTTAAGTGGGAGAACTTGCACAATTGGTGGCTGACTAAATACTTTTTTTTCCCCACTGTACATCCTGGGACTATGTAGTTGCTCATACCGAGCGGGGGGATATGTTAATCTCCATACACAGTTTAGGGACAGGTGTAGTATTGTGAAAGTAGGGAATTACCAGAAATGGCAGTGCGACCCATAGAAGGGTAGGTACTGTCTGAAAGTCTGAAGTACGCAAAAACAGGTTTATCCTCCATGCAAGCCACCTGGGAATGTGGTGAAAGAGTCTTGTAGTAACTTGAACTATCTGTATCCCCCGATAACAAAGTCATTCCGACCTAGGTTGCCTACGTTTGAAGTCTCAGGGGGTTCTAATTGTTTTTCTAGGACTAGTAAGATAGGATACAGAGTAGGGCATCTTAGCTCCTGCTCCCACACAGAGAATATCACAACTAAAAGAGAACATGACTAATCTCTCCTCTTTGTTGCAGCCAGAGGATTTTAGGAGCCAAAACCAGGCCCGTGCTGACATCTGATGGTTGTGTGGTGATAACTGATTGTGAACTCACCTACATATGTAAACAATCAAACGTGTCAGAGACTGGTGAGTTGTCACATACAAAGTAGGACCTCCTCCCAGGATCCTTTGATGAAAGGATAGATATATTGATGGGATAGGAGTATCTCGAGGGGTTCCAGAACAATTCAAAGCTAGGAATCAGATCGCATCTGAGTTTGAATCAAGTCTTTTTTGGTGGTCAACAATTAATAAAAACGTAGATTGGATGAATTATATTTACTATAACCAGCAAAGATTTATAAACCACACTCTTGATGCAATAAAGGGATTAGCTGAGCAGACAGCGGCAACTAGCTTAATGACATGGCAGAATAGAATAGCTTTAGATATGCTTTTGGCTGAGCGGGGCGGAGTTTGTGTTCTGTTTGGATATATGTGCTGTATTTTCATCCTCAAACAATATAGCACCGGATGGGTCCGTGACAAAAGAGCTTCAGGGGAGTAACTACGCTGACGAACGAACTGGCTGAGAAATCTGGTATTGATAGCTCCATAAACGGTTGGTTTGATAACATATTTGGTAAATGGAAAACTATTGTTGTAACTATTCTGGGTGAAGTTATAGCTTCTATGGGTATACCTGTTCTTTGTGGATGTTGTCTTATTTCCTGTGTCTGAGGTTTGGTGAGAAAGGAGATGGGGAAGGTGGTTTCCCAACAGATGGTGAGATACGGCCCAATCCTGGACTCCAACCAAGGAATGGAGGATATGACCTACCAGGCTTGGTGGAGTGACACTAGAGGGTGTCTAAAGGGGGCCAAAATGTACTTCTCTGTTTGTGTTTTATGTTTTAATAATCGTATGTTTTGTGTTCTATTAATCCTGTGTTTTATGCTTTATTAATCAAGTTAACCATGTGAATGTTTGTCTTTCCTTATGTGATGGTTTGAAGTTCTTTGATGACTGGTAACAATTTGCAAGTTGGGTGTAGATGGACTGAGGGTTTTTATTTTTTAGTATCATTATGGCCTATTAATAAAAGTGTGATTCTTTTTGTTTGTATTGTATTATAATGAATGACACCCTGTGTTTTCTTATTTTTTGAATCACACCCTAGGGGGTGTGAAAAGGGGGATTGTGAGAGATTTATTATTTTTATAATTGATGGGATGACTAACTTAGAAAGAATGCATTCTTGACTGGGCTAATGTAGGTTGTGTCACCTGGCAAGCTGTGGTTGATGTGAAGAGCTGTTTTAGGGGGTAAAATGAGATAAGGATTTGTGTCTCCAAATGCTAGACTATACTGGTTCTTTGTGATCTGTGAACCATCCTTGGACGTAGGAATGGTGTCTAGGGGAGCTAGCTCTTCTCACTATGACAGGTTGTTATGATAAATGTATGCCTGGTAACAGAAGAGGCAGGGAACAGCCAGTGCACCAACGGATTGGCTGAGTAAGTCTAAACCACGCTCAAGTCTCTACTCTGATTGGCCAGCAGAGAGGTGGGAAACTCTCTCTGTAAGAGTATTTGAAGAACAATCTGAAACAATGGATTTAGTTCTCTGTCTGCCCTGCGAGGTTTTTCAGTGAGCCCATATACGAACCAACATACTTATCATACATACATTTTGCATATAATAAATTTAGCTTGGATTGAAGATCTCTTGATTCTTATTTCAATACCAGATTTGAATTACGCAATTTCTAACACCAACCATGAATACACGCCACTGCTGACTCATGGCAGAAAACGTCCCTCCCTTTTTTCCCTCCAATCACAAAAAAACATACATGTATTTATGCCCTCTCACGGCTCTCACACACTCATTCTCTGTTTCATACCACACCAAAAGGACTTAACGGTTTGAAAAGGAAGGACCTTGATTTGACGCTCCAGCTGTCGTTTGTCCAGTCGTTTCCTGAACTTGACGTGGCTTTGGAACGACTTTGCGAAACACAGGGAAAGAGAGTTTGAGGAAACTGTCCTGTGAAAGAGGACAAGGATATCGGACACCTTCCGTGTCAGTACTCGAAATGGGTTGGTCTTGGGTTCTAGCCTGCTCGTGTGTATTAGTGCTGGGGTGCGCGTCCGCGGCATCTGAAGGTTTGTAGCCTACAAGGTTGTTGATTTGCATGTAATCATCTGTTCTTGCTATCCTTGTTTTATGTCCTGGTATGTGTTTATGGCTCCCCTTCTGTTCGTGCATGTTCTGTTAGAAGTGAAGAAAAACATTATTTGTTGGACGTGATACATTCCATTAATCCAGTTTAGTGTGGAACAACTTTGTCCAAGTCTACTAACAGTATAACTATTATTCTAGGCGGAACAAACATCAAGACTAGGGAATTCACACCATGTTAATTAAAGGTGCAATATGCAGAAGTCGTTCGGCAATTTCCTGGTTGCTAAAATTCTAATAGCCTAATTTCAGTTTGTGACAAAACAAGCAATGTATGTATAGTGTACTGTAGATAATCATTGGACCATCGAAACCGCTATGAAATACCTTTTCAATAACCAAAAATATTTGTATTTTCAGCTGTTTGAAGCTGGTATACAAAACCAGAAGCAAAAATGTAACTTAAGAAATAGGAATCATAGAAATAGCGCACATACAACAGATCTTCCGCTTCTTAGACTTGCTTTCAATGAGAATAACAGATCTATAAGTCACATTTCTATGTGAATTGGGTCACCCAAAAAGTTACATATTACCTTTATGTGTTCTGATTTCATGATTTCCAAAAATCTAGGTGGTAGACAACAGTACTGACATCACATGGTCAGAGTTTGATGGCTTATGTAACCAGTGTGTGTGTGCGCCTATCTCTGTTTTTATGTCTGTTTACATTCTCTCATCCCTTCCACAGATAAGCCTGACATGTTACAGAGAGAGGCCACCTTTGACCTAGAGGAGCTCCTGCAAGGTTAGTGTGACATGTACTGTATATATACGTGTGTTTGTGTTTGTGTGTGTTTCAATGCGGTCAAAGTGCTGTGTGTATATCTGTCTTCCAGGGGCGAGTCAGCTGGAGACTGATATGACCCAGAGGGAGGTGGAGTTTGGGGGACCCCAGGAACCCAAAGGTGATTGTATTATAACCATAACTAACTAACCCATAGCTGAGTGTGTATTGTTCTAACCATGACTAACTGAAACCCATAGGTGAGTGTGTTCTAACTGTAATCCATAGGTGTGTGTTCTAACCATTACTAACTGTAACCCATAGGTGAGTGTGTTCTAACTGTAATCCATAGGTGTGTGTTCTAACTGTAACCCATAGGTGAGTGTGTTCTGACCATAACTAACTGTAACCCATAGGTGAGTGTGTTCTAACTGTAACCCATAGGTGTGTGTTCTAACCGTTACTAACTGTAACCCATAGGTGAGTGTGTTTTAACCATAAATACCTGTAACCCATAGGTGAGTGTGTTTTAACCATAAATACCTGTAACCCATAGGTGAGTGTGTTTTAACCATAACTAACTGTAACCCATAGGTGAGTTTGTTCAAACTGTAACCCATAGGTGAGTGTGTTCAAACTGTAACCCATAGGTGAGTGTGTTCAAACTGTAACCCATAGGTGAGTGTGTTCAAACTGTAACCCATAGGTGAGTGTGTTCTAACTGTAACTCATAGGTGAGTGTGTTTTGTTCTATCCAGCCCATTCACGGATCTATCAGTGTTAATGAAAGAAAGGAGAGGAGAGCAGGAAAGTATTCCAAAGTATTTGGGACACATCCTCTCCTATGTCCATGTGTGCCATACCATTCTGCCATGTAATTAATACAGTGTAGGCACATGACATGTTATCAGTGTATGGCTGTCAGTGCTAACCCCTGTCTGTCACTGTGTAGAGTTTCCTGGCATTCTGCAGAGAGAGGTCCATCTGACGCCTCACCTGCTCAAAGTCCTCATGGAGAGAGGTGGGTGGTGATGCCGTCCCTGCTGGTATACTTAATATCACACAGCCAATGGAGTATGGCATGTGTGTGTTGTATCCTGTGTGAGGAGGTACAGTAACAGAAGTGTGTGTGTGTGTTCATAGCTGACTTAGACATGACCCAGAGGGAGGTCACCCTGCACCTGGACACAGACTTTATACCGGGAGATCGGCCAATGGCTGGGCCTCGCTCGTTTGGGGATTCCCGCCCCAGTGTCCTCTTCCCCCCCGGCCAGCCCTCCCCTAATAACCTTCAGGCCATCTGTCTCCATAGCAGCCGTCGTCCCCGGTACCCTATCCACTCCCTCCCCCAGAACGGCTTCGGCTACCTTCGTCGTCAAGGTGATGCCGTCAACCGGGTAGAGTCCTGGTACAGCGCATGTTGCCATGGGAACGGGACACAGCAGGTCCAGGAAGTGACGCTGTGCTGCGTTACACAGGCGGTGAGTGATTCTGTGGCAACGTTGGATTCTATCCTGTCACATTCTGTCCTGTTGTGTTCTGTTTTGGTCCGTTCATTCCTAGTGTACCAACAGAACTTCCTTTTACGTGCACAGATGCAGTAGTGATAAGGACAGAGGATGCCTAGGGAAGATGAGACTCAGGAGAAGGAAAGCTCAGACAGACACAACAGATCAGCCTTGGCTTCTATCTGTGTAGCTGTGTAGAGGGGAAGGCCTTTATGAGTCAGGCCCTTGAAGGCTAAATCTGTACCTTCACCATTTTAGGCCTTCCTTTATCTCTATTTTTCATGTGTGAATTTATGTGTTTGTGTATGTTGCCTACAGTGGGAGCAGACCCTGTCCACATTCTGTGCTGATGAGTTCTCAGTGAAGACAAGCCACTACCACTGCTGCAAGAAAGAGGGCGGGGCCAGACTGCGCTGTTTCCATAGCCAAACCCCAAACCCCAACTACCTGCCGACCACCCAGGGGGCAGGCTCCTCCCCCATACCTGAACCTGGCTTCACCTTTAACCCCAAAACATGTCACAAGTAAGGAGAGAGAGAGAGAGGTTTACTTTAGGTTTAGGGCTGTTATGGTAGCGGTATTACCGCCACACTGGCGGTCACGAGTCATGACTGCAGTCAAATTCCACGTGACCATTTAGTCACGGTAACTAGGCTTCTCTAAAACTGCGCTCTGATGGTGCTGATGGTCATTAATAGCCTAACTGCCTGTTGCTAATGGGCTGGTACTCAGCACTCTATTTCCCCTCTAATCACTCTGACATCAACGCAAATCTAATCGAAAATCTAATCAAACACTTCATGAGTGGCCATGAGCTCATGTTGCGCAACATTCCTATAGGCTATGCAATTGCGTGAGAAAACTAGTTTTGATGGCCTCTATTAAAAAGAGGAGGATCCCATCAACTTTCTATAGGCTAGGCCTACTATATTTATTTCTCAACTTTCCTAATATTAAGCACATTGCTTCGCTTTACATCAGGAGTATAGCCTACCTGGCTGGCATGAAAATGAACCATGGGAAAAGCGTCCTCCATTCGCTATTTAAGTGCATAGATGACATGTATTTTCCCTATTCCGATAGGTGCATGATAATAGTCCATTCTAAATCAAAACTAATTTCACACATATATTATTTAGTATCTCTAAAGACAAGATTAAAATAGTCTGATGGGTGACAATATTATCACTTGTTAATGATGCCCAGCATGTGCAGTAAGGCAAGAAACAGTGCATGCCTTTTTTTGTGTAACTTCAAATCATAGAGGCACACGTCATGTAGCCTAGCCCATAGGCCTATATGTTTTGATAAGGTTTGTATTATAACTAACGTGGTAAAAGAACTCCAAACACAGCCTACAGGCCTAGAACCCCTGGAACGGTAAGAGCACCTACAGCGCGTAGTGAAACGTGTGTTCTTATAAACCCAGTCATTGTGCAGTTGCGTGTGAAAACAGAGTTTTGACTGGCCACTATTTAAAAGAGGATCCCAGCTTTCTTGTGCTGCTATATTTCTGGCTCAATTCTTAATTAAGCACAGTGATCCGCTTTACAACCGTTGTAGCCTAACTGGCATACATAGGCAGTGCGTGATGTTCAAGTTTGGGGAAGATAATTTTCACCATAAAAATGTACCTTTATAATAAAGCATTACATTCTTATGTAAGATAGCCTACTATTGGAAATGTGATGAGTAGATTGGATAGTCATAATTTAGGCTAATAATATAACTCAATCATTGTTTGCAAAAAAATACTGTTCAATGCATGGCTAAGCGTGTATAGCGTAGAGTATGCCTAGGCTAGATCAGATAGGCCTACGTTTCTTCTTTCTTTGAATGGGAAAAATGTGACCTTTTTTATAAACACATTTCATGCAGTTCTACTACACTTTATATATGACTGGAGACATTAGCAGAATCTTTTTTTTAATAGGACAAATGAAAGGGTAGCCTATTCTGTTGACCGTGACAAAAATATCAAATAGAAACGATATTGTCCATATAATAGGCCTACAAGAAGGGGAGACACAAATAGAATATGATGTCCATCTAAACGGGAGGAGGAAATTATTGTCCAAAAACAAACTTTTAATGCACAGTGCGCACTCACCGGGGATATTGCTGATGCTCCCGGCTGGTGCCAATAAGATAGGCTATACTGTTGTTCGCTCAATTAAATTTAGAATTTTGATAACTAAAAGACAGATTATTCCTTTCATTGTCTTCTCTTTACAGCAATAACCATTTGCTTTCCAAACTGTTTTCCCGCAATTGTATTTTGAAATATTGCGATATGCCTGGCTTGGCCTCTACTTTTCACAGATACAGTACCAGTCAAAAGTTTAGACACAACTACTCATTCAAGGGTTTTTCTTTATTTTTACTATTTTCTACATTGTAGAATAATAGTGAAGAGATCAAAACTATGAAATAACACATACGGAATCATGTAGTAACAAAATAAGTGTTAAACAATTCAAAATATATTTAAATTTGAGATTCCTCAAAGTAGCCACCCTTTTCCTTGACAGCTTTGCACACTCTTGGAATTCTCTCAACCAGCTTCAT
This sequence comes from Coregonus lavaretus, assembly GCF_964263955.1. Lineage (NCBI taxonomy): Eukaryota > Metazoa > Chordata > Actinopteri > Salmoniformes > Salmonidae > Coregonus > Coregonus lavaretus. Next base: position 8,130,876 of record NC_140000.1, read on the forward strand.
GAGGTAGTCACCTGGAATTCATTTCAATTAACAGGTGTGCCTTGTTAAAAGTTAATTTATGGAATTTCTTTCCTTAATGCGTTTGAGCCAATCAGTTGTGTTGTGACAAGGTAGGGGTGGTATACAGAAGATAGCCCTATTTGGTAAAAGACCAAGTCCATATCATGGCAAGAACAGCTCAAATAAGCAAAGAGAAACGACAGTCCATCATTACTGTAAGACATGAAGGTCAGTCAATCCGGAAAATTTCAAGAACTTTGAAAGTTTCTTCAAGTGCAGTCGCAAAAACCATCAAGCACTATGATGAAACTGGCTCTCATGAGGACCACCACAGGAATGGAAGACCCAGAGTTACCTCTGCTGCAGAGGATAAGTTAATTAGAGTTACCAGCCTCAGAAATTGCAGTCCAAATAAATGCTTCACAGAGATCAACATCAACATCAACTGTTCAGAGGAGACTGTGTGAATCAGGCCTTCATGGTCGAATTGCTGCAAAGAAACCACTACTAAAGGACACCAATAAGAAGAAGAAACACGAGCAACGGACATTAGACCGGTGGAAATCTGTCCTTTGGTCTAATGAGTCCAAATTTGGTTCCAACCGCCGTGTCTTTGTGAGACGCAGAGTAGGTGAACGGATTATCTCTGCATGTGTGGTTCCCACCATGAAGCATCGAGGAGGAGGTGTGATGATGTGGGGGTGCTTTGCTGGTGACACTATCAGTGATTTATTTAGAATTCAAGGCACACGTAACCAGCATGGCTACCACAGCATTCTGCAGTGATATCCCATCTGGTTTGAGCTTAGTGGGACTATCATTTGTTTTTCAACAGGACAATGACCCAACACACCTCCAGGCTGTGTAAGGGCTATTTGACCAAGAAGGAGAGTGATGGAGTGCTGCATCAGATGACCTGGCCTCCACAATCACCTGACCTTAACCCAATTGAGATGGTTTGGGATGAGTTGGACCGCAGAGTGAAGGAAAAGCAGCCAACAAGTGCTCAGCATATGTGGGAACTCCTTCAAGACTGTGGAAAAGCATTCCAGGTGAAGCTGGTTGAGAGAATGCCAAGAGTGTGCAAAGCTGTCATCAAGGCAAAGGGTGGCTAATTTGAAGAATCTCAAATATAAAATATATTTTGATTTGTTTAACACTTTTTTGGTTACTACATGATTCCATATGTGTTATTTAATAGTTTTTATGTTTTCACTATTATTCTACAATGTAGAAAATAGTAAAAATAAGAAACCCTTGAATGAGTAGGTGTGTCCAAACTTTTGACAGGTACTGTAGACGCAACTCAACAATAACCTGCCCAAATTGCGCGCTGCCTTTCCTTCCGACTGTAGGCAATGCTATTTAAAACAATCCACAACTAACTTTTTTTTCAGAAGCTAAATCTCCTCTGTGGCCAAATCATGCTTGAGGAGCCTTTTTTGAATGATTTTAACATATTTCTGTATAGACAGGAGTAGGCTATATAATTTGGGCAATTTAATCCAATTGACTTTAGGAAAAGCTTCCCCTAGCCTTATGGATGCGCTGCCTATGCATTTTAAAAACATAACTGCACGTAACCGCCATTCGTTATTCGAGTGCAGGCTACGGATGACATTCATTTTTTATGTGGACCATTCTAATCAAAAGTAATTTCACACATATATTAGTAGGCTATATGTAAAGACCAGATTAAATTGAGAATAGTCTGATGGGTGAGAATATTATCAAGTGCTTGTCAAATTGTGAATGAGAGACTGATGAAGTGTGTGCAGCCTGCGCAAGAAACAGAGCAGAGCGCATGCCTTTCATGTGACTTTTTTCAAATCATCATTAGTCGCATCATGCAGCCTGTAATCATGCAGAATGTATTAAACATCAAAACATATAGCCTAACATTTGTATCACAACTAAAGTTGCATAAACAACTAATTAAGCATACAGGAGGACCTGTTTCTTAGTTAACCGCTCAACTCAGAATAGCTGCATGTGCACAGTCCCTTGGAAATCGTTTGAAGAAAATATCCTTTCTATTTTATTCAGCTATGTTCAATTGTATTCTTCATACTATAAAATAATGCCACGGAATTCTATACAAATCTTTTCTGCTAAATGAACTAGTGTAGCCCACAGCCATATGGCATAGCCAGATCAGGGCCTAACATGAGGACAACTCAGAGTATGCTATTCTGTTCTTCTGAAATAGACTACATTTTCTTCATATCATGTTTCTTTAAACCTGTCTAAAATAAATAATGGATTTATTGTGATGGATTTATTAGACTTTTTTTTATGTAGATGTTCCAAAGGTCTGCATCAGTGGCTTGTAGGGTATGCGTGGAAGCCAGGAGATGCTAAACGTGTTTATGTACAGTTGAAGTCGGAAGTTTACATACACTTAGGTTGGAGTCATTAAAACTAGTTTTTCAACCACTCCACAAATTTCTTGTTATCAAACTATCGTTTTGGCAAGTCGGTAAGGACATCTACTTTGTGCATGACACAAGTTATTTTTCCAACAATTGTTTACAGACAGATTATTTCACTTATAATTTAATGTATCACAATTCCAGTGGGTGAGAAGTTTACATACACTAAGTTGACTGTGCCTTTAAACAGCTTGGAAAATTCCAGAAAATGATGTCATGGCTTTTGAAGCTTCTGATAGGCTAATTGACATCATTTGAGTCAATTGGATGTGAACCTGTGGATGTATTTCAAGGCCTACCTTCAAACTCAGTGCCTCTTGCTTGACATCATGGGAAAATCAAAAGACATCAGCCAAGACCTCAGAAAATAAATTGTAGACCTCCACAAGTCTGGTTCATCCTTGGGAGCAATTTCCAAACGCCTGAAGGTACCACGTTCATCTGTACAAACAATAGTACGCAAGTATAAACACCATGGGACCACACAGCTGTCATACCGCTCAGGAAGGAGATGCGTTCGGTCTCCTAGAGATGAACGTACTTTGGTGCGAAAAGTGCAAATCAATCCCAGAACAACAGCAAAGGACCTTGTGAAGATGCTGGAGGAAACAGGTACAAAAGTATCTATATTCACAGTAAAACAAGTCCTATATCGACATAACCTGAAAGGCCGCTCAGCAAGGAAGAAGCCACTGCTCCAAAACTGCCATAAAAAACCCAGACTACGGTTTGCAACTGCACATGGGGACAAAGATTGTACCTTTAGGAGAAATGTCTTCTGGTCTGATGAAACAAAAATAGAACTGTTTGGCCATAATGACCATCGTTATGTTTGGAGGAAAAAGGGGTAGGCTTGCAAGCCGAAGAACACCATCCCAACCGTGAAGCACAGGGGTGGCAGCATCATGCTGTGGGGGTGCTTTGCTGCAGGAGGGACTGGTGCACTTCACAAAATAGATGGCATCATAAGGAAGGAAAATTATGTGGATATATTGAAGCAACATCTCAAGACATCAGTCAGGAAGTTAAAACTTGGTCGCAAATGGGTCTTCCAAATGGACAATGACCCCAAGCATACTTCCAAAGTTGTGGCAAAATGGCTTAAGGACAACAAAGTCAAGGTATTGGAGTGGCCATCACAAAGCCCTGACCTCAATCCTATAGAAAATGTGTGGGCAGAACTGAAAAAGCGTGTGCGAGCAAGGAGGCCTACAAACCTGACTCAGTTACACCAGCTCTGTTGGGAGGAATGGGCCAAAATTCACCCAACCTATTGTGGAAGGCTACCCGAAACGTTTGACCCAAGTTAAACAATTTTAAAGGCAATGCTACCAAATACTAATTGAGTATATATAAACTTCTGACCCACTGGGAATGTGATGAAAGAAATAAAAGCTGAAATAAATAATTATCTCTACTATTATTCTGACATTTCACATTCTTAAAATAAAGTGGTGATCCTAACTGACCTAAGACAGTGAATTTTTACTAGGATTAAATGTCAGGAATTGTAAAAGACTGTTGAAATGTATTTGGCTAAGATGTATGTAAACTTCCGACTTCAACTGTAGGCCTAATTAACTGTAAATTACTGTGAGACTGGCAGTTATTTGCATGACAATCACTGGCTGACAAAATTTCATGACCACAACAGCCCTAGTTTAGGGTTAGTGTTAGGTTCAAATTGACCTTATTTATGGCAACTAATGACTAAATGTATTGTGTCCTTTCCTCCCAGGTCCCAGCCCGGTCCGCGTGCTGTCAGAGGGAATAAGTCCCTCCAAGCTACTCCCAGAGACTCTGACATCAGCTTCCCCCCTGGACGCCCCACTTCCGACAACATCGGATTGGTCTGCTGCCTACACAACGACCGCCCCCTCTACACCACCAAGTGCCTGCCACGTACAGGCTATGGCTGGCTGGCCCGTCAATCAAAGACTGTGAACCGGCTGGAGAGAGGGTTCAAGCACTGCTGTAAGGGACAGAAGGATGTGCTACCCTGTGCTGAGGGAAAGGTAAGAAGCATGATGTGTGTGTGATATGGCCTGCCTACCTGCACTTGTCAATGTGGGAAAAATAAGGATCCCATTCATACCTACACTGAAGAAGGCTGCTAAACCAAAACATCTGTATAATCTATCCTCTATACAGTGAAAAATAATACAATGTTTTTTTTTAGGTATCTTTTTGTGTGCATATCTATAATTTTTTTTGCAGGCATTAAGGTTCTCCCCTGGCATTCAGAGTGCAGAACAAGTTTAGATGTACATTACGAGTGTTGATCAAATCAAGTGTTTACATCTCTCCCCTCTCTCTTAGTGGCGTGAGGTGCTTGACAGGTTTTGTGGGGAAGAGCAGAAGGGGAGGCCTCACAACTCCTCCTGTTGTGATGTGGGAGAGGGTGAGGAGAGGTACACCTGTTTCTCCTCCCGTGCCCCTCATCCAGACTATGACCGAGAGCTCCCCTCTGCCACACCACAGACCCACACCCTCGGACACATCTGTGAAACATACAAGATCATCAAGAAGAAGTAAGGGTGTTTGTTTAGGATTATTGTGTGTGAGTGTGTGCTTAATTTGACCTTTTTCCTCCTCAGTCACGTTTATGCTGCCCAGCCTGATTGTTTATCTTTATGGGTGACAGAACCAGAGCTTTCAGAAACGTTTCACTGTAGTTAATGGTGACTAGCTAGGGTTCCATCCAATTGGCGACAGATTAAAAATATGCACATTTTCCAACCAGTGGTGTGTTTCCACCTAACTGACTTGTTGCAGATTTTTGTAGTGCACACTAAATGCATTTTTTCGCATAAGATTTCATGTACCGAATAAAAATCTAAAGTTCAATGTGTTTCCATCCCATTTCCAACTACTGATAGTTTTGTCACAAAAACGGTTGCTGTAAATAGCAAATGTGCCCACTCTGGTCTTGGCACATGCGCTCTAGCCAACAGCTAGCAGATACAATGCGGGTAGGCTAGTCTAGATGATGAGATTATTATGGAGAACAGCGAGAATATTTTTATTTTTCAAACGGCAGTCAAGCATCGATCATCATGTCACCAGAGTAAGACCCTCGATATTTATTGGAAAGGAGCATCAAGCATCACCGTGCACTTTCACCACCCTGTGAAGTTTCATCATAATTTATTTAATCTTTAGCCTAATAAACAGCATAGTTTAGTGAGTCGTAGTGGAAGGACCACACACCATATCATCGCGTGACTACAAGTTAACTTCGATATGATGGTTATTATATCAATATTTGCGCATAAAGGCGTTTCCACTGCCATTTTTCACATAATTAATTTTACAGACAAAAATATCCCACCATGTCAAACGAACAAATTATTTGTCGGTATTTATAAAATGTTACCAAAACTTCCAGTTTCCATCACATCTGTCGTGATTTTGTTTTATACGGTATGACCTTACTTGCATAAAAACTGTGGATGGAAACGTGGTTAATGACATTAAAGTTTCAGAGTTGCATTGTATCAAAGACCATTACCAAAAGTTTAAAAACAATAGTATACAATAACTTTCACAAGTAGCTTATTACAGCAGCTAGTTTGATCCAGGGACGTTTGTACATTTCTGTGTAACAAAGCCTTTTGACTGATTGATTTGATTATGGAGGAAAACAAAGATGTACGCATACTGAGATGATCTCACAATCTGCTCTCTCAGATTCCCTGTGGCTCTCCCTGTCCAGAACATAGTGGACCAATGCTGCCCCCTGCCAGCAGACCAGAGAACTGCATGTGTTAAGGACGAGGTGAGTTCAACGCTTAATAATACAGGTTCACACAGAAAACCCCATATCTCATATTAACCAGGTTGTCCCATTAGGATAAAATTAACATGATTGGCCATCAAGTGTCTACAGGATCTTAGAGTTAAGTTTGTTATAAACTATTTTTTTTTTTTTTAGATTGTAGCTCTAAGCATGTTGCATGCCTTTTGATATTGTTGGTTTCATAACTTCTCTTTGTGAACCCAGCTAGTGATGCTGGCGTTTAGCCGCTGTATTGAGAGGAAGCCCTCCTCCTCCACTGGCTTGCAGACGTCCTTCCCTTCCTCCTCCATCTGCCAGGACGCCCCTATATGCCTCTCCAGCCTGCTCATGAATGCCATTGCCAAGGCAACCAAGTCCCCACACCTCAGAAAGAGGAAATGCCCCCTCGCCTGATTTTCTTTTTTTTACTCTGATGGCAGTGGACCAATCCGAATTGGCGGTCAGGGGATTTGTGCAGTAATCACTAGATGACCATGCTAGAAAGGATATAATTGGCTAATGCTGAAGAACTGTTGAGCAAGTGCATGATTTAGTCAAACAGGGGTTAGTGTGGGTAGAAGTAAGTATAATGCTAGGGTTTGTGGTTAAATAACGTAATTTATAGTCAAAGTGCCATTTATTCCATATTTTCTAGCATGGCCAGATGACAATCAATTAATGTATGCTATCAGAGTGCACATAATATGCCAGTATTACTGTCAGTGTCTGTCATTAAGAGGGTGTTATAATGTTAGAACACCTGGAGAGCTGATATCTGCTTTACGAATCAAATCACTTATTTTTATATTCATGTTTCAGGTTTGTTAGTTGTATTTTTCATATAGCTCCAGAACTGCTAGTCCAGTTCTCCTGTTCTATTTCTAACATTTGAAATAAATATTTGAAGCACTGCCAGTTATTGTAATTTGTAGTCATATGACACTTGCACAACATTGAAAATGTCAAATTATTATTTGAATAAACTGTGAAATGTTGATAGAAGTTAACTTTATGTAATAGTGACTGTTTGACTGACATTTATCCACCAAGTTAGTGCAGTAGAACTTGCATTAATAGAGCAGATAGGGTCGTCACTAGCTGGCACAACCACGAAGTCTATCCCAAAGCCCGGCAGATGGCAATATTGAGTCGTTTCATTTTACCGTCCAAAAGGCATGGTATGAAGCCGTCTATATACACTCGTCTCCCCAGTGGACCGGTTCGTACATTAAACATCCTCCATTCAGGCTGCAAAGGCATCGATTTCCTCCTTAATTTGATTTAATGGCGAGAAGGCAGAAAAAACGGGGAAAATATGTGCTTTCTTTATAAAAAAAAAAACACTATTTTCCACCACCATGTTAGTGGCAAGGAATGCTAGTCCCAGATGTTTCATATTGCGTTCAGCCAATCAGGTTGCAGAAGTCTGTATACCACCACCCTTAGCAGCGTTGGCGGATGTTTCTGGTTTTCAGGGACACGGTTAAAAAATACTAACTTCCGTTTTCCATGAAAAACAGAGGTGGGGACTCCGCTCAGGCGTCTTTTAGGCCTACTATGTTAGTTTACCCCTGGCTGAACTGGGAGCGCAACATCAGGAACTAGCATTAGCTACTCTAGCATGGCGGTGGAAAATGGTGTTTCATAAAGAAAGTATGCATATTTTCCCTGTTTTGTTCTCTCCACCTTCTCGCCATTAACTATATTTAAGGAGGAAATGTATACCTTTGCAGCCTGAATGAGAATGTTTTATCTACGAACCGGTCCACGGGGTATACACAGTCATAAACCCTCATATTTCTACAATTTATCTTCTTAAAATTTTATTTTAAACAACCGTAACCACACTGCTAACCTTATGTCTAACCATAACCTTAAATAAAAACCAAAAAGCACATTTTGATTTTCTAACATTTTTACGATATAGCCAATTTTGACTGCTGCTGGACAATCTACTTGCTGGTAGATACGGATACCAAAGATGTGTTTAATATCTGTTCCGATAACGGCCAATCCAAAATGGCGACCGCCGTTCCAGTTGATTCGGGATCGACTGCTCCAACAGGTATCTACAATAACACATTTACGTCTCTCCGTGAAGTAGTTTGCACGAAAATGCGATCTAATTAACGTAGCTACATATTCAGCACCGCCTGTAACGGAATATGTTTTTTTGTTGTCTTAATTCAACTGACTCAATTTCTCCGTTCTGTTTGAGCTAGCTAGCTAACGTTATCACAGTTTGCTAACGTCAACAATCGGATCAGATGGATTGCGCTATAGCTAGCTAACTAGGTATCTTAACGTTACCAGTTAACGTTGTAAGCTTGAAATTGGGTCCTGGGCGTTATGGTGTTGCTAGTAGTAAGGGCTGCTAGTAGTAAGGGCTTGCGATTTTCAATCAGATGTAGCTAGCTAACGTTAACTATCTCGCTCTTGAATGGGGCAAATTCTCTCCAACTCCAGCAATTATAACTACAGTAGTTAGCTAACTTACTCCCTCTGTTAGCTATTTGCTAACAGTGGGCCTTTGTGTTGATATTTTGTAATATTTGTCGCATCGAGTAGTAGGACAAAACACCTGTTAATTGTTGCAAGTTAGCTAACTAGCCAACCCAAGGAACTGAGACTAGCCAGTAAAGTTGGTTGCTAACTATTGTGTGTTGCCTATTTATTTGTAATGCCAACACAATTGTTTTCGTGGATAGAATGTGGTGGTCGCGTCTATGTTGTTGACGCAGTAATGTTTTTCTGCAGCTTTTGGACTCATGACAACAGGCAGTCACGCACATCCAATCAATTAGGCGAAGTAACGTTAGTTTAGGGTGGAATGGATACAGATTTGGTTTCCATGGGAGATAATGAGCAATAGTCCGAGTAATATAGGCCTATGTGGTTGAGGAAGAACCTACTGTCCTGTCATAATTCCAACACATTTACAGAGAACTTTACTGGAAGTCACAGAGTATAAAAGGAATTCATGGGGCGTCCTGACTAGCGCTGGGCGATAAGGACAAAAATCCATATTGCGATAAATTGCCAGAATTGATGCGAGAACGATACGTTTATAACAATGTTAACCACCGTTTTTTTTGTATCATCATTTAAACTACTACTGCTAGTTTTATGGTTGTAGCCATCAATTGTCCCATTAACAATCACCAATATTAGCTCATTAATTTCATTTAAAACTTAGTTTCTCTATTATAGGCAATTTATCCTAAGGAAAGATATCAGCAAAATGCCTGCGATAAGTGATTATGGTCGGTGTCGATTTTCGGTTTATCGCCCCAGCCCTAGTCCTGACTGAGTTGGTTTTTGGTTGTGGTCACATTATTCACTTGTCCAGAATCAGTTGATATCAGAGGTTATGCTGTGAACAGTGATGCTGGGTCAGGAAAGGAGAGTCTTCTCTATCTTTCTAATCCTGGTCTAGTATAGGCTCTTATCAGCTTTACTATGGTGTTTGTTACAGTTGCTCTTCCCTTGGTACTGTAGTAGCTAGCCAGTTTGAGTCAGGTCATGAGAATAGGTCTGTTTTGGTCCCGCAATAACAAGCCTGATTGCTTTATGGGGATCTAAGTCTGAATACAGGGCTGTGAACTAAGCCAATTAACACAAACGCAAATGATACAGGGTGATCTCTGTCTATATATAAGCTCATAAATTGGGCCAATAACCAGCACATTTACTCTACTTTGTCAGACAAAAATAGGGGAGTGTCCCATATTATTGCTCTACATGCATGCTACAGTGCAGGCTAACAGCCAACATGTGTTGTGAACTGAACTGAGATGTGTTTAGGACACACGCACCCTCATTGTAACTGTGGAAATGTTTGGACACAATGTCGAACTGGGATGTTATCGAAATCCTACTTTTAAAAACAAGCAATTTTTCTTAAACAAAGCGCTGCTTGTTTCTAGATCTCTGTAGCCTATGGTCCATATAGGCTAATTTAGAGGTGAGCAATGTGATTGAAACCTAATTTGGTTGTATGCATGCCTTGTTCATGTGTAACTGGTTGTGGTGGTTCTGTATCTTACTCCACAGACATTAGGACTCAATTCTGGAGGAGAGCCTTGCAGAGAGGTACCTGCATGGGGTTGCAGTGTGTGTGTGAGCGAGTGGCTGAGCGTGTACTTAGTTCCTGTGAGTGCCTCTTCCAGGCATTACAGGACCTTGTGGCATTTGAGCAAGCAAAGGGTGTGTGGACCGAATAGAGGCTTGGTTAAGAGTTGCTTTCTATTGTGTGTGCGTGTGTGCTTTCTATTGTGTGTGCGTGCAATGCATTACGCAGTGAAATGGCTACGACATAGCTTACCAAGACAAGATGCATCTCCACTCCCTGAGCTAACTAATCCTTATGGAGTTTGTTCAAGCAATGTGCATTGGTTTAATTGATTGATTTGATCCATCTCACAATTTGAATAGGCCTAGCCTAATGTCTCAGACAAATAGCATATTAGACTGTTTCCTGTTTCGCTCTCAGTATCCCACCATTACATCACTCGCATTATATATTTTCAGGAGGTCTCCCTCCTCTTGCCTCTCACTGTCCTCAACATTACTCTGACCTGCCCACAATATTACAATAACAGCAGACACGTTTTTTCCCAACTGTTTGTAATATCACTATGTTGAAAGTCAGAAATAGCAGTTGCTATTGGTCATAGGCCTGAAGTTCTCTTGGAGTGGGCGAGAAGGTGAATCTCACACATGCACACAATTTTAGAGGGCGAATCCTTTTGTGAGGAGCACATTTTTCAAGCATTGTTATGACTATGTGAAAACAACATTGAGAAAATTCCAGACATATTTTGCTTCTGGGTTTTTCTATGTTGGCATGTTTGTCGCACAAATAGCAATGTTTTAAAATAGGCTATGGGCTGTTATCTCTTGTGCTGGATAAAGTTGGGCCTGGGGTCTGCAGGGTCGAATTTAATCTTAGATAGGATTGGTAATGAGCACATCCCTACCAAAAAGGAAGATGGCAACTCGGTGAGTCACAGGAAAAGTCCCAAAGCTTAGTTTGGGTGATGGAAAAAGTTTAGTCATTGGCTCTGGTAGAGAGGACCCAGTGGTCTAGACACAGTATTAGACTGGGGTTATGTCTGGCAGAGACCGACGTATAGTGGTCTAGACACAGTATCAGACTGGGGTTATGTCTGGCAGAGACCGACGTATAGTGGTCTAGACACAGTATCAGACTGGGGTTATGTCTGGCAGAGACCGACGTATAGTGGTCTAGACACAGTATCAGACTGGGGTTATGTCTGGCAGAGACCGACGTATAGTGGTCTAGACACAGTATCAGACTGGGGTTATGTCTGGCAGAGACCGACGTACAGTGGTCTAGACACAGTATCAGACTGGGGTTATGTCTGGCAGAGACCGACGTATAGTGGTCTAGACACAGTATCAGACTGGGGTTATGTCTGGCAGAGACCGACGTACAGTGGTCTAGACACAGTATTAGACTGGGGTTATGTCTGGCAGAGACCGACGTATAGTGGTCTAGACACAGTATCAGACTGGGGTTATGTCTGGCAGAGACCGACGTACAGTGGTCTAGACACAGTATCAGACTGGGGTTATGTCTGGCAGAGACCGACGTACAGTGGTCTAGACACAGTATCAGACTGGGGTTATGTCTGGCAGAGACCGACGTATAGTGGTCTAGACACAGTATCAGACTGGGGTTATGTCTGGCAGAGACCGACGTACAGTGGTCTAGACACAGTATCAGACTGGGGTTATGTCTGGCAGAGACCGACGTATAGTGGTCTAGACACAGTATCAGACTGGGGTTATGTCTGGCAGAGACCGACGTACAGTGGTCTAGACACAGTATCAGACTGGGGTTATGTCTGGCAGAGACCGACGTACAGTGGTCTAGACACAGTATCAGACTGGGGTTATGTCTGGCAGAGACCGACGTATAGTGGTCTAGACACAGTATCAGACTGGGGTTATGTCTGGCAGAGACCGACGTATAGTGGTCTAGACACAGTATCAGACTGGGGTTATGTCTGGCAGAGACCGACGTACAGTGGCTTGCGAAAGTATTCACCCCCTTGGCATTTTTCCTATTTTGTTGCCTTACAACCTGTAATTAAAATTGATTTTTGGGGGGTTTGTATAATTTGATTTACACAACATGCCTACCACTTTGAAGATGCAAAATATGCTTTATTGTGAAACAAACAAGAAATAAGACAAAAAAACAGAACTTGAGCGTGCATAACTATTCAACCCCCCCAAAGTCAATACTTTGTAGAGCCTCCTTTTGCAGCAATTACAGCTGCAAGTCTCTTGGGGTATGTCTCTATAAGCTTAGCACATCTAGCTACTGGGATTTTTGCCCTTTCTTCAAGGCAAAACTGCTCCAGCTCCTTCAAGTTGGATGGGTTCCGCTGGTGTACAGCAATCTTTAAGTCATACCACATATTCTCAATTGAATTGAGGTCTGGGCTTTGACTAGGCCATTCCAAGACATTTAAATGTTTAAACCACTCGAGTGTTGCTTTAGCAGTATGCTTAGGGTCATTGTCCTGCTGGAAGGTGAACCTCTGTCCCAGTCTCAAATCTCTGGAAGACTGAAACAGGTTTCCCTCAAGAATTTCCCTGTATTTAGCGCCATCCATCATTCCCTCAATTCTGACCAGTTTCCCAGTCCCTGCTGATGGAAAAACATCCCCACAGCATGATGCTGCCACCACCATGCTTCACTGTGGGGATGGTGTTCTCGGGGTGATGAGAGGTGTTGGGTTTGTGCCAGACATAGCATTTTCCTTGGTGGCCAAAAAGCTCAATTTTAGTGTCATCTGACCAGAGTACCTTCTTCCATATGTTTGGGGAGTCTCCCACATGCCTTTTGGCGAACACCAAACGTGTTTGCTTATTTCTTTCTTTAAGCAATGTTTTTTTTTCTGGCCGCTCTTCTGTAAAGCCCAGCTCTGTGGAGTGAATGGCTTAAAGTGGTCCTATGGACAGATACTCCGATCTCCGCTGTGGAGCTTTGCAGCTCCTTCAGGGTTATCTTTCGTCTCTTTGTTGCCTCTCTTTGTTGCCTCTCCTTGCCTGGTCCGTGAGTTTTGGTGGGCGGCCCTCTCTTGGCAGGTTTGTTGTGGTGCCATATTCTTTCCATTTCTTTAATAATGGATTTAATGGTGCACGGTGGGATGTTCAAAGTTTCAGATATTTTTTTATAACCCAACCCTGATCTGTACTTCTCCACAACTTTGTCCCTGACCTGTTTGGAGAGCTCCTTGGTCTTCATGGTGCCATTTGCTTGGTGGTGCCCCTTGCTTAGTGGTGTTTCAGACTCTGGGGCCTTTCAGAACAGGTGTGTATATATACTGAGATCATGTGACAGATCATGTGACACTTAGATTGCACACAGGTGGACTTTATTTAACTAATTATGTGACTTCTGAAGGTAATTGGTTGCACCAGATCTTATTTAGGGGCTTCATAGCAAAGGGGGTGAATGCATATGCAGTATTTATTTTTTAGAATGTTTTGAAACAAGTTATTCTTTTCATTTCACTTTACCAATTTGGGCTATTTTGTGTATGTCCAGTACATGAAATTCAAATAAAAATCCACATTTACAGGTTGTAATTCAACTAAATAGGAAAAACGTCAAGGGGGATGAATACTTTTGCAAGGCACTGTATGTCCCTGTGTTGATGCCAGGAGTTCTCTCGTAATTTCCTCTCACCACCCTGGTCTTTCCCTGTATCCGGTTTTCCCCATTAAACCTAATTCCAGGCTATGTCCACTCATCGCTCTGTTTGTGTGTCTGTCTTTTTGACTGTGTGTGTGTGGTGTGTTATGCAGCGAGTGGTCAGTTAACTTGTTGCCCTGCAGCTGCTCTATGCTCTCACAGTATTTGCTCTGTGGTAGACTGTCTGGGAGGGAATGTCTGCTGTAATACTATACTGTCTGGAGATGGACCTACATACAGTGCAGAGGTACTAAGTAACAGATAGGCGGTCGGTAACCTTAGTAACTGCAAGCTACAACATTAGCTGTTTTTAGAATTTATGGAGAACCGTCATACAAATGCAATGCATCCTGAGCAGTGACTGAATTGCAGGGGTTCCCCTAGATTGTTTTAGGCTCGAGGCAAAGGCCCCACCGCAACAGCGTCCAGGGCAGGCTGACATGGAAGCAACATTAGAGGGAGAAGTGGTGGGTAAATCTAGAGCAGAATGTGTATTGTGAATGGGAGCAGCAGTTAGCCTAGGCCTAGCCATTCTTGTGGCTGTGTAGGTCTAACCATTAATTTTTAAAAGTTTTTATTTAACCTTTATTTAACTAGGCAAGTCAGTTACAGATGATCTCAAGGCAGCTGGGACCATAGTCACCAAGAAAACAATTGGTAACACACTATGCCGTGAAGGACTGAAATCCTGCAGCGCCCGCAAGGTTCCCCTGCTCAAGAAAGCACATATACAGGCCCGTCTGAAGTTTGCCAATGAACATCTGAATGATTCAGAGGAGAACTGGGTGAAAGTGTTGTGGTCAGATGAGACCAAAATCGAGCTCTTTGGCATCAACTCAACTCGCCGTGTTTGGAGGAGAAGGAATGCTGCCTATGACCCCAAGAACACCATCCCCACTGTCCAACATGGAGGTGGAAACATTATGCTTTGGGGGTGTTTTTCTGCTAAGGGGACAGGACAACTTCACCGCATCAAAGGGACGATGGACGGGGCCATGTACCGTCAAATCTTGGGTGAGAACCTCCTTCCCTCAGCCAGGGCATTGAAAATGGGTTGTGGATGGGTATTCTAGCATGATAATTAAGGCTGAACGATTTTGGAAAATAATCTAATTGCGATTTTTTGCCCCCAATATTGCGATTGCGATTTAATATGCGATTTAATTTATTTATCCTTTTTCCCCTACAAAACATAATGAATGATTTAAATATGACCAACACAATAGTATATACATTTAGTGTGAAATGTTCTTTCCCATAGGCTGGGTCTATTTGTTAGAATTAAATTCAAACATGTATGACTTGAAATAAATGACATTTTTATTGAACTGCTCATTACAGAAACATCTGTGGCTTTGCCACTGTGCATTTAAATAATTTAAACAAAGGCATGAACTTTGTAAACACTGTGTGCAAAAGGTACAGTCTTAAGAAAAAAATAATTTTAAATTGTATGTATCTTACTGCTCCCAAGTCAGTAACATTTCACACAACTGAAACAAGGAATTTGCTTTGAAAATATTTTGTAAAATCAAAGTAAATAAAGTTATAAATAAAAAATGAGAAATGCACTTTTAATTTAGACAAACTATTTTTTATAAACGATTTGAATATTATAATATAAAATAGATGAGCCTCACTTATCTCAAGTACACAACAATAACACACCACACAGACTAAAGTTCACTACGAGTATGGCACTGCCAGCCATACTTATCCAACAGTTCTGTTCTCAGTGGCTCACAGGTTTTTTGCTAAGAAAACCAGAATATTGACTTTTTCTGGCTTCAAGGATGAGCGAGTGCAAGTCACAATATTCCCTCCTGTGCTAAAAAGACGCTCTGAGGGAGCGCTTGTAGCAGGTACACAAAGATACTTGCGTGCCATGGTGCACAACTGTGGGTAGCTGATCTTGTGCACCCTCCACCAAGCCAATGGATCATCTTCTCCATCAATGGTAGGAGTCATCAGGTAATTGTTTATCTCTGCCTCTGCGACATCTTCAAGATTTACAGGCAAAGAAGGAGAGGCTGAACTGGTCTTGAAAAAACTGCCAAGAGACCTCTTCGTCTTTTCCCCCAAGGACTGTGCACTTTGAGGCATCTGAACAGTTTCAGTACGAGACCTCTTCTCCTATTAGATGAAAACAACAGCCATTAGTTTTCCAGTTAGATTTTACAGAAAATTTTTGTTTTTGTGAAATACATAATTATTTACCCAATGATATGTACGTTGTGCCAAGTCTACTATCTCTGTCTTCAGACGAGTCTTGATAGCAGGGATGTTGTCTGTACTGATGTACTGTATTTTGAACCTAGGGTCCAGGAAACAGGCAACATCCAAAAGCTCCTGGATGTTTGGGTCTCCATATTTGTTATTGAGGTATGCTAGGACTTTGGTTTTTATTGATTTAGTCAGGTCAGTGTCCTCAGCATCTTCAGCCAGGACTGATGTGGCAAAAAGGTGGAGAACTGGCTTGAGGTAGGAGATGCTTACATACTCCTCTCCAGAAAGAGCATCAGTAAACTCCAGTAGAGGATGCAGTGCCTTGTGAATCGACTCCAACACGTCAATATCCTGCCAGGTTGGGATAAGGGAGCGTGCATATCGATCTCCAGACAATACCTGAGAAATGGCTTTGGCCTGTTCAAGCACTCTGGCAATCATCATTTCTTTAGAACCCCATCTTGTTGGGCACTCCGTTATGAGGTTGTGCTCAGGGAGTTTGAGCTCTCTCTGTGCCTCCGTCAGGGCTGCTTTCTTCTTCCAACTGTGGGAAAAGTGCCCCACCAGCTTCCTGCACAGTGCTGTTGCCCTTGACACTCTGTCATCTTTGAGTGCATTTTCTAAAAGAAATAAAAAGTAGTGTATTACACACAATTTGAGTTTTGATACAAGGCTCTCACTATTACACACTCAAATTAGCTGTAATTCTGAAATACACACATCCACAACACATCCTCTCTCTCTCTCTCAATTCAAAGGGTCTTTATTTGCATGTCAATTCTCTCTCTCTTTCTCTCTCTCTCTCTCTCATAAACACTAAAAAAACATGTAAAAAACAAAAACAAGAAAAGAAAAAAAATGCAGGTGGGCATTCCACCACAGACAGACATATGATATAAGCAAGTAAAATGAATTTACATATTAGAAAAGGAGTGGAAGTATGAATTTATTTAATCCCATCCGATTTATATAATATCATTTATATATATTTGTATATTCAGCTTTACTAATCGACGCATCTCTCTCTCTCGCACTCGCGCACACACACACACACACACACACACACACACACACACACACACACACACACACGATAACTTACCAATGGCAAGATGTAATCTGTGGCCAAAACATTGGAGCCTCGTCCATTCATTAAGCCGCGCAGCAAGCACCATATTCGACGCGTTGTCCGTCGTGATGCAGACGTGATTCTCCTCGTGGAGATCCCAGCTGACAAGCCCTTCTCTCAGGCCGGCTGCAATATTTTCCCCTGTGTGATCGTCTGGGAAGTAGGTAGTTTGTAGGCAGCGAGCTCGGAGGTTGAAATCTTCATCAATAAAATGGACTGTAAGACTCTGGTACGGCTCAGCTGTGCGGCTTGACCACATATCAGTAGTGCTAGCAAAAAACTCCACCGTTTTAAGTTCCGCGGCGACTTTCTCTTTGCACTTTTTGTACAGCTCCGGTATGGCAGTCTGACTGAAGTATGTGCGGGAGGGTATACTGTAACGTTTATCAAGCGTATGTATTAATGCCATGAACCCAGGCTTGGTCACCGTGCTGAGAGGCATCATATCTTTGGCTATGAACTCGGTTATTGTCCAAGTGATTTCTCCGTGCCGTTTTGAATTACGTTCATACGGAGTGACACTTTCGAACATTTCTGTCAGTGATCCCTGTCTTGAGGTATTTGGCTTGTCTCGCGCACTGATGCTCGGCATTTTGGTCATACAACTGTCATGCATTGATTTGTGGTATTTTTTTAAGTGCTGAAACAGGTTTGTAGTGTTACCCCGTGAAGTAGCAATCGGAGCACGGCATGCTCTGCACAACACCTGACGCTGCTCAGCATCTTCTTTTTTAAAACCAAAATAGTTCCACACCACCGACGTGCTGTTCCTCTTCGATATTAAAGTATCAGCTGTGTCAGTTTCTGACTGTTCCGTCGAGCAAGAGGCCATTGCGCTGGACAGCATGAAAAGTCGCGTCACGTGACCACCTCAAATCGCGCACGTTGCGATTAGAAAATCGCGTTCAGTCAAATCGCGATATTATCGCGAATGCAATTAATCGTTCAGCCCTAATGATAATGACCCAAAACACATGGCCAAGGCAACAAAGGAGTGGCTCAAGAAGAAGCACATTAAGGTCCTGGAGTGGCCTAGCCAGTCTCCAGACCTTATTCCCATAGAAGATCTGTGGAGGGAGCTGAAGGTTCGAGTTGCCAAACGTCAGGCTCGAAACCTTAATGACTTGGAGAAGATCTGCAAAGAGGAGTGGGACAAAATCCCTCCTGAGATGTGTGCAAACCTAGTGGCCAACTACAAGAAACGTCTGACCTCTGTGATTGCCAACAAGGGTTTTGCCACCAAGTACTAAGTCATGTTTTGCAGAGGGATCAAAGACTTATTACCCTCATTAAAATGCAAATCAATTTATAAATTTTTTGACATGTGTTTTTCTGGATTTTTTTGTTGTTATTCTGTCTCTCACTGTTCAAATAAACCTACCATTAAAATTAAAGACTGATCATTTCTTTGTCAGTGGGCAAACGTACAAAATCAGCAGGGGATCAAATACTTTTTTCCCTCACTGTAAGTCCAAATTCTTATTTACAATGATGGCCTACACCGGCCAAACCTGGACGACGCTGAGCCAATTGTTCGTCGCCCTATGGGACTCCCAATCACGGCCGGTTGTGATACAGCCTGGAATCGAACCAGGGGGTCTGTAGTGACGCCTCAAGCACTGAAATGCAGTGCTTTAGACCGCTGCGCCACTTGGGAGCCTGGCAACCATGGCTCGGCATCTGTGGAAAATAACACGAATGACTGCTGTATTTGTAATTAACCAAGAGTGGTTGTCAAGCATTTACTGCGACAAATTTGTATTCAAATCAAAATTACACTGAAGTTTATTAGGTTTTTCTTATGAGCATTTTGTGCATGGAGTGGAAAGACTGCAATTAAGCAATTTGGTCAGACACTAGTTTTGGGGGATTTTACGATTGCATCGTCGATGGTGATGACATCGTGATGTCAAACGATAGTGTCAGTCCAGACATTGCACATCGCTATCAGACACTTTAATACGGGTTCCTTCTTCCATAAACTACTATACTATGTGACGATGAATGAATCACTACAGCTGGCCGACATGACTCCAGCTATGTGAAATTAGCTTGGTTCTGTCGGTAACTGTTAGATTCTAAGAGGAGGACTGAGGTGTGCAAGAATAGGTCCATCACTACTCTCTAATATGTTTTCCTTTCTCCTCCTTTTCTCTCTCTCTCTCCCCCCCCCCCCCCCCCCCCCCCCAGGGTCCAGTGGGTCTCGGAAAATGGCATCTCCAGAGGTAAGACAGACAGACACCATCCCTGACTCACTAAACCACTGATTACAGTACTCTGCTGATGATGCTGGAGCCCTGTTGATAAAACTGTGTTTTCCACTACCTTTAGCTTTAGGGAACAGTGTGTGTATTTACACAACTTTCTAGAACCCGGTGAAGATGTGTTGTATATCACCTGTCTGTCTGTGTCCTCTCCCTAGACACAGGCTATGTGGAAAGGGAGGGGGGAGGGGGAACTGGTTTTGATGGTTTCTGTGTATCAATGGCAGATGTTTACCTTTTTAAGCTGTGTGTCATAAAACCAAACAATGGAGAGAACAATATGACACTGAAACTTGTTTTAATGGAGTCAAACACACACAACTCTACAGTGCATTTTTAGTTTCTTAATACCCTTTATTTCTCCTTATGCTCTCTCTCTCTCTCTTCTTGTCTCTCTCTCTCTCTTCTTGTCTCTCTCTCTCTCTCTTCTTGTCTCTCTCTCTCCTTGTCTCTCTCTCTCTCATTGGAGTGCATGCTGGAAGTGAGTCGTGAAGCAGGAGTGATTTGTGAGAGCGACTGGAATTATTTTCACTCTATTGGGTTTTGGTGTGTGTATATATATATATATATATATATATATATATATAGATAGATAGATAGATAGATAGATAGATAGATAGATAGATAGATAGATAGATAGATATACAGTGGGGGAAAAAAGTATTTAGTCAGCCACACAACAAGCAAGATTTCTGGCTCTCACAGACCTGTAACTTCTTCTTTAAGAGGCTCCTCTGTCCTCCACTCGTTACCTGTATTAATGGCACCTGTTTGAACTTGTTATCAGTATAAAAGACACCTGTCCACAACCTCAAACAGTCACACTCCAAACTCCACTATGGCCAAGACCAAAGAGCTGTCAAAGGACACCAGAAACTAAATTGTAGACCTGCACCAGGCTGGGAAGACTGAATCTGCAATAGGTAAGCAGCTTGGTTTGAAGAAATCAACTGTGGGAGCAATTATTAGGAAATGGAAGACATACAAGACCACTGATAATCTCCCTCGATCTGGGGCTCCACGCAAGATCTCACCCCATGGGGTCAAAATGACCCTGCTTAAGCCAGTACATGTCCAGGCCCGTCTGAAGTTTGCTAGAGTGCATTTGGATGATCCAGAAGAGGATTGGGAGAACGTCATATGGTCAAATGAAACCAAAATATAACTTTTTGGTCAAAACTCAACTCGTCGTGTTTGGAGGACAAAGAATGCTGAGTTGCATCCAAAGAACACCATACCTACTGTGAAGCATGGGGGTGGAAACATGCTTTGGGGCTGTTTTTCTGCAAAGGGACCAGGACGACTGATCCGTGTAAAGCAAAGAATGAATGGGGCTATGTATCGTGAGATTTTGAGTGAAAACCTCCTTCCATCAGCAAGGGCATTGAAGATTAAACGTGGCTGGGTCTTTCAGCATGACAATGATCCCAAACACCCCGCCCGGGCAACGAAGGAGTGGCTTCGTAAGAAGCATTTCAAGGTCCTGGAGTGGCCTAGCCAGTCTCCAGATCTCAACCCCAAAGAAAATCTTTGGAGGGAGTTGAAAGTCCGTGTTGCCCAGCGACAGCCCCAAAACATCACTGCTCTAGAGGAGATCTGCATGGAGGAATGGGCCAAAATACCAGCAACAGTGTGTGAAAACCTTGTGAAGACATACAGAAAACGTTTGACCTGTGTCATTGCCAACAAAGGGTATATAACAAAGTATTGAGAAACTTTAGTTATTGACCAAATACTTATTTTCCACCATAATTTGCAAATAAATTCATAAAAAATCCTACAATGTGATTTTCTGGATTTGTTTTTCTCATTTTGTCTGTCATAGTTGACGTGTACCTATGAAGAAAATTACAGGCCGCTCTCATCTTTTTAAGTGGGAGAACTTGCACAATTGGTGGCTGACTAAATACTTTATTTCCCCACTGTAGATATATAGTTTAGTTTAGTTGTTTTAAGGTTATCTTGTCTAACTATCACTAAGCACGTATATGGGTGGTGGGATCGTTGAGGTTGTTTTTTGCAAGGGCACAACCAGCGGGTGGGGCTGGTTGCAATGGCCACTCGCGGAAGTTTGGAGTTTGAAAAACGTAGTCGCCGGCATGGAGTAAAGATTCCTGCTGCGGCCGGGTGTTCAGTGGAAGAATGTAGCTTGGCAGTGGGTGCTATCATTGGGTATGATAGCATCAAATCAGCCTCAAGGATGAATAGCGCTGTAGTGATATTCTTAGATTCCATTGAAAAGGTGAATACGATAGTTGAGAGTGGTGTTGTGTTGCGGGAGACACAGACACCGGTATTTCCGCTTATGAATCCGGCGAAGAAAGTTATACTTTCTAACGTGCCACCATTTGTTAGAGATGAAGTGTTGGCGCGAGAGTTATCTCGTCATGGTCAAATTGTATCTACAATAAAGAAGGTTAATTTTGGATGCAAATATCCTTTGCTGAAACATGTCGTGTCTCATAGGAGACAAGTGCATATGATTTTAAAGAAGGACACTGACGAATTGAATTTAGCATTCAGTTTTAAGATTGATGGATTTGATTATGTCTTCTACGCTTCTACTGAATCAATGAAATGCTTTGGCTGTGGAAGAGAGGGGCATTTGGTACGTAATTGTCCCGAGAACGAGCGCGCAGTGTCTGGTAGCAGCTCTAGTGCTGGTGCAGCTAATGCACCACCGCGAAGGGATGAACATGCTAAGGGTGCGGGTGCTGGGGAAGGGAGGAGGTGGGCAGATGTGGTTGGAAAAGTAGGAGAGGAAGGCAGTTTGGATACGGGGGCAATTGTGGTAGATCAGAACAAAGGAGAGGAAAAAGTCGGTGAGATTGCGACTGCCGTCGCTGAGGTGGTGCTGGAAAATGAAATTGGAGGTCAAGAGGAGGTTGAAATAATGGAAAAGGAAGCAGCTGTTTTCAAAGTACCAAGGAGTAAGAGGAAGAATGTAAGGGGTGGTGAAGGGTCTAATTCCAAGAGGAAGGTAGAGATTGATAAATCAGTTGAAGATAAATAGGTTGTAGAGATGGTGGAGTTTTCTTCTGGGGAGGATAGCGAGAGTGTGTCATCTGATGCGTCACAACAAAATAGTGAGATAAATGGGGTGGAAGGGAGGTATGGGATTGAGAAGGTACGTCAATTTCTGAAGTTGACAAAAGGGAAGAAATATATGCAGGATTATAATGTAACAGATTTTTTCCCTGAAAGTGAATTGTTTATTGAATCAGCAATTTTTCTGATGTCAAAAATAACAGGGGGAGGTTTGACAAGCCCTGAAATTGCTCAAGAAAGTGGTCACGAGAGTGATAAGTGATGGAAATTCTAAAGAAAATGAAAGAGTTCAGTCGCAGCTTTAACTCTGTAAAGAGATGTGGTTTATGTGTCTTCCTCTGTACTTTTTCCATCCATGAGCAGTTTTAACATTTCTTCTTTAAACGTAAATGGGGCAAGAGACGTTAAAAAAAGAGCCATAGTGTATGAGTTAATTAGGGGAAAGGGAAGTGACATACATTTTCTACAAGAAACGCATAGTAATATGGGAAATTAAGTTATGTGGCAACAGGAGTGGGGGGGGTGGGGGACAGTGGTGTGTAGTCATAAAAACTCCAAAAGTGGGGGTGTGACCACCTTGTTCTCAAAAGGGTTTTTGCCTTTGTCATATGAGGTTGAAGAGGTAGTTGAGGGGAGGTTATTAAAAGTTAGAGCAAGGTATGAAAACATCACTATGTGTCTGATAAAGGTATATGCCCCAGTGGTGGCAGTTGAGAGTGTATGTTTTTTAGAGACATTATCAAATACCATTTGAGAAATGTAATAATGAAGATTATTTATTTATTGCTGGGGATTTTAACTGCACAGTCAGTGATTTAGATAGAAATCACAAAGAACCTCATATAGCCTCAAGGACTTTTTTTAAACGCCTCATTGTAACACATGAACTGTGTGATATTTGGCGGAGTCAACATGGAGGCACGAGAGAGTACACCTGGGCGCATGTGAGAGAACACCATCTCTATGGCCAGGTTAGATAGGTTTTATTGTTTTGAGCATCAATCTCGGGTCTGTAAATCAAGTGTGATAACCCCAGTGGGATTTTCTGATCATTGTTTAATAACAGAGGTGGTGTTCATTAACTATGTAAAACCCAAAAGCGCATACTGGCATTTTAATATAACTTTATTGAGTGATGCTCACTTCTGGAAATGTTTTAGTTTTTTCTGGGAGAGGTGGAGGTCTCAAAAGGCCAGTTTTGTATCCCTTCAACAGTGGCGGGATATAGGGAAAATCCAGATTCAACAATTATGTAATCAATACACGAGGAATGTCACCAAGGATATCACCAGATCAATGAAAGCACTAGAGACTGAAATAGTGGAACTCATGACGTTGGTTGAGACCACAGGAGATCGAGGCCATACTCAGGCCCTGAAGAGGAAAGAAGCTGCATTGGCAGACCTGCTGGGTATCAGAGCACAGGGGGCATTGGTGAGAAGTACGTTTCAGGGAATCTCTGAAATGGATGCCTCATCCACATTTTTCTTTGGTTTAGAGAAAAAGAATGGACAAAGAAGAATTATTCATTGTCTCAAATCAGCTGTTGGACAGGAGCTCACTAGCCCTAGTGAAATTAGAAAGAGGGCAGTAGAGTTCTATGCTGAGCTCTACAAGTGTGAGTACAAAGAGGATAAAACAGTGACACCGCAGTTCCTTGATGTGCTCCCACAGGTGGCTGCAGACGCTCAGGTTGAGCTAGAGCAACCATTGTCTTTGCAGGAGCTATACACTGCATTAAAAGGCATGGAAAATGGAAGGGTACCAGGCATTGATGGGCTTCCCGTTGACGAAGTCTTTTTGGGCTATGTTGGGAGAGGATTGGCTAGGATTGGCTAGCAGAGCTGAATCCAGGCTCTGTCGTAGCCGGTCGCGACCGGGAGACCCATGGGGTGGCGCACAATTGGCCCAGCGTCGTCCAGGGTAGGGGAGGGAATGGCCGGCAGGGATGTAGCTCAGTTGGTAGAGCATGGCGTTTGCAATGCCAGGGTTGTGGGTTCGTTTCCCACGGGGGGCCAGTATAAAAAATTATGTATGCACTCACTAACTGTAAGTCACTCTGGATAAGAGCGTCTGCTAAATGACGTCAATGTAAATGCAGTAGTTAATGATAGTTTAACCGGAGGGTTACTACCAATAAGCTGCAGAAGGGCTGTCCTCACCCTACTGCCCAAAAAGGGTGACCCTAGGGAGGTGAAGAACTGGAGGTCGGTGGCTTTATTGTGCACTGATTATAAGCAAGGGTGCACATAACTGGTACGCAGGTACGCAAGAGCGACAAAAATCAGGAATGCGTAATGCCACTTGTGTTACTACGCGCCTTTGCGTACTTGACCGATCTTCTCATCTAACCTTACACATGACATGTTGCTTGTCAACTACTGTCAGGGATGTCCAAAAAGCAACAGACATTAAGCAAGTCTTTTGCGTTTCGCCACCTACAAAGAAACGCCAACTGGAGCCAGAGCCGAATAATTAATTTTTTGGGAAAAGTGGCTCCAAGATGTGCAGTGGCTTGACGCTAACGATGAGCGCACTGAAATGTGGTGCAAGATTTTCCTCTCAAATCCACATCTAGCAGACAAAACAGGTGCATTTTATAAAGGCTCAAAGAATTTCAACCATCCTTTATTTGACAAACATGAAAAGAGCAAGGAGCACACGAATGTGGCGCAAGCCATTGCTAAACAAGCTAGCCGAGAAGAAATGTCCAGTCGCCCACTTGCCAGATGGCGAGACAAGCTGAATGAAGAACAGCGGCAAGCTCTGTTTAATATTTTTCTCCTCGCCTTCCATAAAGCTAAACACGCACGTCCCATGTCTTCCTATTCTGAGGATGTTCCTTTACTGAAGCGGCTAGGAGTAAATGTTGGAGGTGCATATCATTCACGTGAAGGGGGCACACGGATCATGCAGAGCATCGCTCACACCATCAGCGGGGAGTTACGAGCCAAGTTGCAGTCTGCTGAATTTTGAGGGCTGCTTTTTGATGGATCTGAGGACATCACAAAAACTGAGCAGGAAATCGTTTACATTGTGTCTGTGTCCAGCAACGGAGAGTTTACTTCGTCCAACAACGGCTTCTACCCCAAGCCATAAGACTCCTGAACTGCTAATCATGGCTACCCGGACTATTTGCACTGCCCCCCCCCACCCCATCTTTTTACGCTGCTGCTACTCTGTTAATTATTTATGCATAGTCACTTTAACTCTACCCACATGTACAGTGGGGGAAAAAAGTATTTAGTCAGCCACCAATTGTGCAAGTTCTCCCACTTAAAAATATGAGAGAGGCCTGTAATTTTCATCATAGGTACACGTCAACTATGACAGACAAAATGAGGGGAAAAAATCCAGAAAATCACATTGTAGGATTTTTTATGAATTTATTTGCAAATTATGGTGGAAAATAAGTATTTGGTCACCTACAAACAAGCAAGATTTCTGGCTCTCACAGACCTGTAACGTCTTCTTTAAGAGGCTCCTCTGTCCTCCACTCGTTACATGTATTAATGGCACCTGTTTGAACTTGTTATCAGTATAAAAGACACCTGTCCACAACCTCAAACAGTCACACTCCAAACTCCACTGTGGCCAAGACCAAAGAGCTGTCAAAGGACACCAGAAACAAAATTGTAGACCTGCACCAGGCTGGGAAGACTGAATCTGCAATAGGTAAGCAGCTTGGTTTGAAGAAATCAACTGTGGGAGCAATTATTAGGAAATGGAAGACATACAAGACCACTGATAATCTCCCTCGATCTGGGGCTCCACGCAAGATCTCACCCCGTGGGGTCAAAATGATCACAAGAACGGTGAGCAAAAATCCCAGAACCACACGGGGGAACCTAGTGAATGACCTGCAGAGAGCTGGGACCAAAGTAACAAAGCCTACCATCAGTAACACACTACGCCGCCAGGGACTCAAATCCTGCCGTGCCAGACGTGTCCCCCTGCTTAAGCCAGTACATGTCCAGGCCCGTCTGAAGTTTGCTAGAGTGCATTTGGATGATCCAGAAGAGGATTGGGAGAATGTCATATGGTCAGATGAAACCAAAATATAACTTTTTGGTAAAAACTAAACTCGTCGTGTATGGAGGACAAAGAATGCTGAGTTGAGAACACCACACCTACTGTGAAGCATGGGGGTGGAAACATCATGCTTTGGGGCTGTTTTTCTGCAAAGGGACCAGGACGACTGATCCGTGTAAAGGAAAGAATGAATGGGATTTTGTATCGTGAGATTTTGAGTGAAAACCTCATTCCATCAGCAAGGTCATTGAAGATGAAACGTGGCTGGGTCTTTCAGCATGACAATGATCCCAACACACCGCCCGGGCAACGAAGGAGTGGCTTCGTAAGAAGCATTTCAAGGTCCTGGAGTGGCCTAGCCAGTCTCCAGATCTCAACCCCATAGAAAATCTTTGGAGGGAGTTGAAAGTCTGTGTTGCCCAGCGACAGCCCCAAAACATCACTGCTCTAGAGGAGATCTGCTTGGAGGAATGGGCCAAAATACCAGCAACAGTGTGTGAAAACCTTGTGAAGACTTACAGAAAACGTTTGACCTGTGTCATTGCCAACAAAGGGTATATAACAAAGTATTGAGAATTTTGTTATTGACCAAATACTTATTTTCCACCATAATTTGCAAATAAATTCATTAAAAATCCTACAATGTGATTTTCTGGAATTTCTTTTCTCATTTTGTCTGTCATAGTTGACGTGTACCTATGATGAAAATTACAGGCCTCTCATCTTTTTAAGTGGGAGAATTTGCACAATTGGTGGCTGACTAAATACTTTTTTCCCCCACTGTACATATTACTTCAACTACCTCAACTAGCCGGTGCCCCCACACATTGACTCTGCACCGGTACCCCCTTGTATATATAGCCTCCCTACTGTTATTTTATTTTACTTCTGCTCTTTTTTTCTCAACACTTTTTTGTTGTTTTATTTGACTTTTTTATTAAAAATAAATGCACTGTTGGTTAAGGGCTGTAAGTAAGCATTTCACTGTAATGTCTGCACCTGTTGTATTCGGCGCATGTGGCCAATAAAATTTGATTTGATTTGAAATGGTGGAAGTGAGGATGAGGAGATGGCGTTGGTTGTTATCTCGTATGTCATATAGGGGGCGCACTATTATAGTAAACAATGTGATTGCCTCTGCACTGTGGCATCTGTTGTCAGTTTTAGAGCCACCATCTGGCCTTCTGGCTAAGATACTGGCGATTGTTGTAGATTTCTTTTGGGATAAATATCATTGGGTTCCACAAAGTGTTTTGTATTTGTCAAAAGAGGAGGGGGGACAAGGTCTTGTACATCTTGCTAGTAGGGCTGCTGCTTTCCGGTTTCAGTTTATTCAAAGGTTGCTTTATGGACCGGAAAATGTGGTTTGGAGAGGGGTGGCAGGTCTTGTATTACAGCAGGTTGGGGGATTAGGTTTAAAGAAGGCTTTATTTTTGGTTGATAGTAGCCAGATTTCTAGGGAGGGAGTACCTCCGTTTTACAGAGGCCTTCTTAGGGTGTGGAGCATAATGAAGGTGTCCAGATGAACTTCAGCGGAGTCAGTGCAATGGCTGTTGGAGGAACCTCTGGTGTATGGGGCAAGACTGGATTGTACAACTGCAGCTGTTCCACATTTCTCCAAGATTCTGGTGAAGGGCAAAATCATCACCTTAAAACTGTTAATGGCCATGGCTGGGCCCGCCTTAATGGATGGAAGACGGGTGGCTGAACATTTGGGGGTGAGGTCAGAAAGGATTGTCGGACAACTGCTGGGAAGCTGCAGGAAGGCTCTGTCAGCAGAAGAGTGGGGTATGCTGAATAGTCACAAGAAGAAGGTACAAGATGAAAACGTCTCATTTCCAAAACTAGGGAATTACACCCAATATCCCAGAGTCAGAAAGAAAGGCGTTATTATTGGATTTGAGAGGGTTGGAAGAGGTGGGTTTGGATGAGGTGAATGGGAAAGACTTAAATAGGGGGTGTGTCAAGGTGTTGAATAAAGATACATTAGAAAAAACAAAAGACACACCATGGAGGGTAAAATTGGGCATTGATGACAAGGTAAAGCCAGCATGGAGAGCACTGTACAAGCCACCGTTACAAAAGGGTACTGGGGATATGCAATGGAGGGTTTTGCATGGCATCATTGCAGTTAATGCTTTTGTATCTGTTATTAACTCAGATGTTGGAGATGGATGTCCTTTTTGTAATTTAAGAGAAACAATTTTTCACTGTTTTATGGAGTGTGAGAGGATAAAAGCTCTCTTGGAAATGCTGGAGTCTTTGTTTAAAGCTGTAGGGGATATTTTCAATAACACTGTTTTTATTTTGGGGTTTCAATATAGTAAGCAACAGAAAAGAAAATGTCAACTGTTACATTTTATTTTGGGACAAGCTAAGATGTCAATTTTTCTGAGTAGGAAACATAAGATAGAAACGGGATATGGGCAGGATGTAAGATGTGTTTTTTAAAGGATTAGTGAAAGCGAGAATAAAAGTGGATTTTTAGTTCTTCTCGGCTGTGAAAGATCGCCCATTGTTTTTTTTTTTTATTTTTTATTTAGGAATTACATTTGTTGTTTCATTTCTGAAAAGGCATTGTGCCATTATTAATGTTAACACTTGAGTATAAAATAAAGGTTTTATAAAAACTCAACTCTCTCTCTCTCTCTCTCTCTCTCTCTCTCTCTCTCTCTCTCTCTCTCTCTCTCTCTCTCTCTCTCTCTCTCTCTCTCTCTCTCTCTCTCTCTCTTCCTGTCTGTCTCTCTGTGTGTGTCTCTCTCTCTCTCTCTCTCTCTCTCTCAGATGCCTGGATCCAGTCAGAGTATGAAGAAGACCATTGGACACAGAGGAGTTGAGACTAACACTGGAGAGACCACCTATAAAAAGGTCAGTATGGGGTCAACACACACAAACCCACTGTGTGTGCTAAAATTACCCGTAGCCTGAAACCCTTCCCCGTCCACGCCTAATGATGAATCGCAGAATGTAATGTACACAAGCATTTGAGAGTCATAGATTAATTATATAATGAGAATTCCTCAGACACAATTAATTTATCAATCTCTCTTGACAACCATCCATTTCTCCATTTATCTCTTCCACTTGCCCCTCCAGACCACGTCGTCAGCCCTGAAAGGAGCCATCCAGCTGGGCATCACTCACACTGTGGGCAGTCTGAGTCAGAAGGCAGAGAGGGACGTTCTCATGCAGGACTTTGTGGTGGTCGAGAGCATCTTCTTCCCCAGGTTAGACGTGTGTGTGTCTGTGTCACTGGCGTAGTACACATCCTTTTCCCCCTCATCAATCTACACACAATACCCCATAATGACAAAGCAAAAACAGGTTTTTAGAAATGTTTGCAAATTTATAAAAAAAATAAAAAACTGAAATCACATTTACGTAAGTATTCAGACCCTTTACTCAGTACTTTGTTGAAGCACCTTTGGCAGCGATTACAGCCTCGAGTCTTCTTGGGTACAACGCTACAAGCTTGGCACATCTGTATTTTGGGAGTTTCTCCAATTCTTCTCTGCAGATCCTCTCAAGCTCTGTCAGGTTGGATGGGGAGTGTCGCTACACAGCTATTTTCAGGTCTCTCCAGAAATGTTAGATCGGGTTCAAGTCCGGACTCTGGCTGGGCCACTCACGGCCATTCAGAGACTTGTCCTGAAGGCACTCCTGCGTTGTCTTGGCTGTGTGCTTAGGGTCGTTGTCCTGTTGGAAGGTGAACCTTCGCCCCAGTCTGAGGTCCTGAGTGCTCTGGAGCAGGTTTTCATCAAGGATCTCGCTGTACTTTGCTCCGTTCATCTTTGCCTTGATCCTGACTAGTCTCCCAGTCCCTGCCGCTGAAAGACATCCCCACAGCATGATGCTGCCACCACCATGCTTCACCGTAGGGGTGGTGCCAGGTTTCCTCCAGATGTGATGCTTGGCATTCAGGCCAAAAAGTTCAATCTTGGTTTCATCAGACCAGAGAATCTTGTTTCTCATGGTCTGAGAGTCTTTAGGTGCCTTTTGGCAAACTCCAAGCGGGCTTTCATGTGCGTTTTACTGAGGAGTGGCTTCCGTCTGGCCACTCTACCATAAAGGCCTGATTGGTGGAGTGCTGCAGAGATGGTTGTCCTTCTGGAATATTCTCCCATCTCTACAGAGGAACTCTGGAGCTCTGACCAAGGCCCTTCTCCCCCAATTGCTCAGTTTGGCTGGGGTGGCCAGCTCTAGGAAGAGTCTTGGTGGTTCCAAACTTCTTCCATTTAAGAATGATGGAGGCCACTGTTCTTGGGGACCTTCAATGCTGCAGAAATGTGTTGGTACCCTTCCCCAGATCTGTGCCTCGACACAATCCTGCCTTGGAGCTCTACGGACAATTCCTTCGAGCTCATGGCTTTGTTTTTTGCACTGACATGCACTGTCAACTGTGGGACCTTATATAGACAGGTGTGTGCCTTTCCAAATCATGTCCAATCAATTGAATTTACCACAGGTGGACTCCAATCAATTTGTAGAAACATCTCAAGGATGATCAATGTAAACAGGATGCACCTGAGCTCAATTTAGAGTCTCATAGCTTACAGTGGGGAAAAAATGTATTTAGTCAGCCACCAATTGTGCAAGTTCTCCCACTTAAAAAGATGAGAGAGGCCTGTAATTTTCATCATAGGTACACGTCAACTATGACAGACAAATTTAAGAAAATGTTTTCCAGAAAATCACATTGTAGGATTTTTAATGAATTTATTTGCAAATTATGGTGGAAAATAAGTATTTGGTCACCTACAAACAAGCAAGATTTCTGGCTCTCACAGACCTGTAACGTCTTCTTTAAGAGGCTCCTCTGTCCTCCAGTCGTTACCTGTATTAATGGCACCTGTTTGAACTTGTTATCAGTATAAAATACACCTGTCCACAACCTCAAACAGTCACACTCCAAACTCCACTATGGCCAAGACCGTAGAGCTGTCAAAGGACACCAGAAACAAAATTGTAGACCTGCACCAGGCTGGGAAGACTGAATCTGCAATAGGTAAGCAGCTTGGTTTGAAGAAATCAACTGTGGGAGCAATTATTAGGAAATGGAAGACATACAAGACCACTGATAATCTCCCTCGATCTGGGGCTCCACGCAAGATCTCACCCCGTGGGGTCAAAATGATCACAAGAACGGTGAGCAAAAATCCCAGAACCACACGGGGGGACCTAGTGAATGACCTGCAGAGAGCTGTGACCAAAGTAACAAAGCCTACCATCAGTAACACACTACGCCGCTAGGGACTCAAATCCTGCAGTGCCAGACGTGTCCCCCTGCTTAAGCCAGTACATGTCCAGGCCCGTCTGAAGTTTGCTAGAGTGCATTTGGATGATCCAGAAGAGGATTGGGAGAATGTCATATGGTCAGATGAAACCAAAATATAACTTTTTGGTAAAAACTCAACTCGTCGTGTTTGGAGGACAAAGAATGCTGAGTTGCATCCAAAGAACACCATACCTACTGTGAAGCATGGGGGTGGAAACATCATGCTTTGGGGCTGTTTTTCTGCAAAGGGACCAGGACGACTGATCCGTGTAAAGGAAAGAATGAATGGGGCCATGTATCGTGAGATTTTGAGTGAAAACCTCCTTCCATCAGCAAGGGCATTGAAGATGAAACGTGGCTGGGTCTTTCAGCATGACAATGATCCCAAACACACCGCCCGGGCAACGAAGGAGTGGCTTCGTAAGAAGCATTTCAAGGTCCTGGAGTGGCCTAGCCAGTCTCCAGATCTCAACCCCATAGAAAATATTTGGAGGGAGTTGAAAGTCCGTGTTGCCCAGCGACAGCCCCAAAACATCACTGCTCTAGAGGAGATCTGCATGGAGGAATGGGCCAAAATACCAGCAACAGTGTGTGAAAACCTTGTGAAGACTTACAGAAAACGTTTGACCTGTGTCATTGCCAACAAAGGGTATATAACAAAGTATTGAGAAACTTTTGTTATTGACCAAATACTTATTTCCCACCATAATTTGCAAATAAATTCATTAAAAATCCTACTATGTGATTTTCAGGATTTTTTTTCTCATTTTGTCTGTCATAGTTGACGTGTACCTATGATGAAAATTACAGGCCTCTCTCATCTTTTTAAGTGGGAGAACTTGCACAATTGGTGGCTGACTAAATACTTTTTTTCCCCACTGTATGTAAATACGTTTTTTTTTTTACTTTTTAGAAATGTGCAAAAATTTATAAAAACCTGTTTTTCGCTTTGTCGTTATGGGGTATTGTGTGAGGGGAAAAAAATATATTATATCAATTTTAGAATAAGGCTGTAACGTAACACAATTTGGAAGAAGTCAAGGGGTCTGAATACTTTCTGGAGGGGGTCCCCCTAGATAGTATATGAACAAGTCATAAACCATGAAATAAATTGTTATAATTACAGGAAACTAAAACATTTTCTCTCAGCCTCATGGCAAAATGTGTAAAATAGCATAAGATTAGCTAGAAAATGGAAAAAAATTCTAAACTGTTGGACACCATTGGTCTGGGTGTGTCCATCTTGCATCTATGCTTGAGAGAAGTCTTCCTGTATTCAGCGCTCATTAACCCCCCCCCTCTCGCTCTGTCTGTCTCAGTGAGGGCAGTAACCTGACACCTGCCCACCACTACAGTGACTTCAGGTTTAAGACATACGCCCCCATCGCCTTCCGCTACTTCAGAGAACTCTTTGGCATCCGGCCAGACGACTACCTGGTCAGTAGACTACAAAGATTTCCTTAATTGAATCTGGTTGGGTTGGTTTGGTTTTGATTGGTTGTGTCTGGTTGTAGTTCTCTATGGTCAGGATGGTTGATTGGTCTTGTCTGGTTGTAGTTCTGTGGTCAGGATGCTAACTAACTCCTATCCTACAGTACTCTCTGTGTAACGATGGCCTGATAGAGCTGTCTAACTCCGGGGCCAGTGGCTCTCTCTTCTACGTGTCCAGTGATGATGAGTTCATTATCAAGACGGTGCAGCACAAAGAGGCTGAGTTTCTCCAGAAGCTACTACCAGGATACTTCATGGTGAGATATTGAAGGAGCAGGGGGAGGATACTTCATGGTGAGATATTGAAGGGGGGGTAATACTTAATGGTGAGATATTGAAGGGGGGGGGTGTAATACTTCATGGTGAGATGTTGAAGGAGGAGGATACTTCATGGAGAGATATTGAAGGAGGGGGGAAGGATACTTAATGGAGAGATATTGATGGGGGGTAATACTTCATGGTGAGATATTGAGGGGGGGAGGACACTTCATGGTGAGATATTGAAGGAGGAGGATACTTCATGGAGCGATATTGAAGGAGGAGGATACTTAATGGAGAGATATTATAGGGGGGAGGATACTTCGTGTAGAGATTGAAGGAGGAGGATACTTCATGGAGAGATATTGAAGGAGGGAGAGGATACTTCATGTAGAGATATTGAAGGAGGAGGATACTTCATGGAGAGATATTGAAGGAGGAGGATACTTCATGGAAAGATATTGAAGGAGGAGGATACTTAATGGAAAGATATTGAAGGAGGAGAGGGAAGATACTGTCTGTGGTGGCCTGTGTGTTTTAGTGTTTATATAATACCTAACTGTCTTGTCTTTTCCTCTCTCCCCCCCAATCTCTCCTCACTTCTCCTTTCTACCCCTCCCTTCTTTCCCCGCTTTCCACCCTCCCCCCTTCTCTCCCTCCATCCAACCCCTCTGTAGAACCTGAATCAGAACAAGCGGACCCTGCTTCCTAAGTTCTACGGTCTGTACTGCATCCAGGCGGGAGGGAAGAACATCCGCCTGGTGGTGATGAACAACCTGCTGCCCCGCGTGGTCCACATGCACCTCAAGTACGACATGAAGGGTTCCACCTATAAGAGACGGGCCTCAGCCAAGGAGAGGGAGAAGACTTTTCCTACCTATAAAGACCTGGACTTCATCCAGGACCTGCCTGATGGAATGCTGCTGGAGCCGGACAACTACAACGCCCTTAGCAAGACCATCCAGAGAGACTGCCTGGTGGGAGGGAGGGAGGGTGTGTGTGTTCTGTTTGTGTATGTGCTGTTTGGGTGTACTGTATAGTAACTCTTATGCGTTTGTGTGTTCTCCAGCTCCTGCAGAGTTTTAAGATCATGGACTACAGTCTGCTGGTGGGGATCCATAACCTGGAGCAGGCTAGTAGGGAGCGGGAGCGAGGAGGGGGGCAGGTGGGGGACAGTGGTGGGTCAGAGGGGGCGGTGACCCCAGACCAGCGACGACCCCAGGCCCAGAAGAGTCTATACTGCACAGCCATGGAGTCTATACAGGGAGAGGCCCGCGGGAAGGGGGCCCTGGAGTCTGAGGACCAGTGAGTCAATCAATACATCACACGATATTACTTTGGGAAAAGTGCCAACTTTCACATAAAATTATGATTTGTTGATGGTGATTGGTTGGTGTGGTGTATGATGTCATTTCAGTATGGGCGGGATCCCAGCCAGGAACTCTAAAGGAGAGAGGTTGCTGGTCTTTATCGGCATCATCGACATTCTGCAGTCCTACAGGTAGGTGCTTGTTTCTTTGTTTGTGTGTGCGTTCTTGTGTACAGACTACATACAATTTCACATAGTTAATATAATGATACAGTACTCAATGTATTGGGACAGTGACACATTTCTTGTTTTACTCTAGCACTTTGGATTTGAAATGATACAATGTAAGTACCCTCAAAATAAAGTTGACAGTCTGCACTTTAACCTCATAGTCATTGTATCATTTCTAATGCAAAGTGCTGGAGTACAGAGCCTAAACAACAACAAAATGGTCAATGTCCCAATACTTTTGGAGCTCACTGTATATACCATTAGCAGATGAATTTATCCAATGCGACTTAGTCATGCGTGCTTATATTTTACGTATGGATGGTCCCAGGAGTCGAACCAACTATCCTGGCGCCATGCTTTACCAACTGAGCTGTGTTCACCAAGACTGTTTTTTCAGGTTCATCAAGAAGTTGGAGCACTCATGGAAGGCCCTCGTCCATGATGGGGTAAGATCCTACACACACACACACACACACACACACACACACACTATACCTGTAGTACATTATGAAAGATGCCACAGATGCAGGTGTCAGATCTGCCACTGCTTATGTCAGGCCTATGTCAGGTTATAGCTGGTTTATTCCTTTTCCTCTGTAGGATACAGTGTCGGTGCACAGACCAGGCTTCTACGCTGAGCGCTTCCAACAATTCATGTGTAACACAGTGTTCAAGAAGATCCCATGTAAGACTGCTGTGTGCTTGTGTATTTTCTGTTTCAATATTGACTTTTATGATATAACGTGCTGTCGTTATTTATTGTTATATTGTTCTCTCCACCCCCCCCATCCCCACCCCTCAGTGAAGCTCTCCCCGTCTAAGAAGTCTCGTGGTGGGGGTCCGGGGGGTCTGAGGAGAGCTCCTACCCTGGGAGGCCCCACCCCCCACTCCCACGCTGCTGGACAGTCTGTGGTGG
This sequence comes from Coregonus lavaretus, assembly GCF_964263955.1. Taxonomy (NCBI): domain Eukaryota; kingdom Metazoa; phylum Chordata; class Actinopteri; order Salmoniformes; family Salmonidae; genus Coregonus; species Coregonus lavaretus. The sequence continues at coordinate 8,166,997 of NC_140000.1, forward strand.
ACCCCCGACTCGTCTACCACTCCCACTTCAACAGGGCTGACGCAGATGGAGACAGCGGTGAGTGAACAGTTAACACAAACATGGATTGTATGTTTGATCAGAGGTCAAGGTGGACCAGAGCTACATGAAGTGCCTATGGACAAGGGGTTAGGGGTGGACTTGGAATTGGGCTATTAGTTTCCCTCTTTACTCCCTCTTTCTGTTCAGGCATGCAGTCGGGCAGGCCAGACCTGGTGCCAAGAACCCCTCCCCTGGCGGGAGGGTCAGGGGATGCAGAGGCCAACCTCTCTACGTCCTCATTAGGAAGCACAGGACTCACCACCTCCTCTCCTCCGCTACGGTAACACATCCCTCCATCACCTCTCCTCTCTTCCCCTCTCCTCCACAAAGTAAGTCCTCCTCCTCAAGTCACCCAGTTCATGTGTTTCTCTCTCTCTCTCTCTCTCTGTAGGTCAGTAGGGGTTGAGGTGCATAGAGCAGTAACAAGCACAGACCAAGACCACGGTGCCTCCCACAGGTACACAAAGGAATTACACCATTGACTCGCATGTATTCCCATTTACATGAACACACACTATACACACACATACCCTTATCAATCTTCTCTCTCTCTGTCTCTCAGTATGGGGGCGGAAGTGAAAGAATCAGGTGATCAGTCAGGTAATGAAGATGCCATCTCACTATCAGACATCGTCCCAGAGACCAACATCTGCTAAATCTGGCCCAATCCTCTTCCTCCTCTTCTTAAGATCTTCACTATGGTGTTTCCCATAGCTCACTGGCCTCCCTCCCTGTCTGTCCCCAACAGTAACAACTGATCTGGAGTCATCTGAGGAAAAGGTGATTTTGGAACCAAGGAGGTGGGTGGAAGAGAGAGCGAGAGGGGGAGAGTAATCCTCCATCCTGACTCCTCTTTCGATCCATCCCTCGAGGTTTGGAATGTACTTCAGGCTGGCTGAACGGGATGGGGGGGTTGAGAAGTGAAAGAGGGAGAGGGTGAGTGACTGACTGAGTGCCAGCGAGAGGAGCAAAGAGAAAGAGAGAGTGTGTATGTGTGAGGTGGGGGTGGTTGTCTGAAGGCTTGGTCAGCCAGACAGACACAGTGCTGCTAGAAACCCATCTCTAACTAAGTTACAGGAGTCTCTGTGTCACTAAACCCACTTAAACTGTCCCACCGATCACAAAGTCTGAAGGGGAGAGGGATGTGGGCTCAGACACCCCTGTATCGACAGTGTGGAGGAGGAACACCATGCTCTATATCACACTCTGGTTTTTACATTTTAGTCATTTTTAGCAGACGCTCTTATCCAGAGCGACTTACAGTTAGTGAGTGCATACATTTTCATACTGGCCCCCCGTGGGAAACGAACCCACAACCCTGGCGTTGCAAACGCCAAGCTCTACCAACTGAGCTACACAGGGTTGTTCTGTGTTACTGTGTGCATTCCTTCTTGTGGAAAGTCTAAGTGGGTTCAGTTTTCAGTGACTCAGAGCATAATATCTCATATATTATCATTCTACATCTCTCCACCCCCTCCTCTCTCCACACAGCCAGGAGATGGGAGGGAAACAGGAGAATCATCTCTATGTAGTGTTTTATACTTTTTATTATGACTACACTTTTACTGCTATGGACAGAACATATGTTTTCATCACACAGACCTTCTATTCATTTAGATTATGGATGTATACAGTGGCTGACTGACTGAATTTGGGAGCTGGAATGTACAGGCCAGAGCTATAGGTAGGCTATACTCCACAGGAGGTTGGTGGCACTTTAATTGGGGAGGACGGGTTCGTGGTAATGGCTGGAGCGGAATGAGTGGGATGGTATCAAATACATCAAACACATGGTTTGATGCCATTCCATTCTCACCGTTCCAGCCATTATTATGAGCCGTCCTCCCCTCAGCAGCCTCCACTGCTATACACAGTGTTGTATATGTGTCTATTGCTCTGGTACTGTCTGATGGGGAGGCTCTGTCTGTCACTCTGTCTCCATGGTTATCCTGGAATCTTCCTATCTGATGAGACCACATGTGCTATAGTGATCAAGGTTTAAAGAGGACATAAAATAAGGTTTAAAAAACACCAGCAAATCAGCGCCAAGTGATTTTAATTTGAGAAATCTGTTCCAAAGTATTCCTATGCATAATAGAGAGATATGTGATTGTAAGCAAGGTTTGAAATTGTTTTAGTCAAATATTATCTCTTTGGGCTTCTTGCAGTCAATTTGCACTCAACACATTATTTGTAATTATGTTCTGGCCCCCTGACCATCCGCTCAAGAAAGAAATTGGCCCACGGCTGAATCTAGTTGATGATTCCTTGAATAGAGGCTCCCCACACCAGAGAAGAGACAGCGAGGAGTAGTAACAGAAGGACAGGACAGTGACATGACCACACTAACACTAGCTGCCTCTCACTCACCGTCTTCCTTTTTATATCTGTGCCTTTGTGTCTGTCTGGTGCTAGTCTTGCTGAGCTGTGAGACGTGTTTGTGTCTCTCTTGTGTTTTTGTTTTCTTTAATGTCCCGTTACACACACATTCAAACTCTTGTTTGAGTCTGTTGTTTTTATATTCACACTGCCAATCAAAAGTATCTTTGAAAGAAAATTTGACCAATCAACCGGCAGGGTTGAAAGGAATAAGCGAGCGTTTATTGCACACTCCACACTCATGCCTTTTTCGGTCTTCGTATGGCGGTTCACAGTTCCATCACATTCATTCACATCCAGCCATTTAGACTGTTTTGTACACATAATGATTATATTAAGTGATCTTCAAGCAATGGTAATTTTACCACTGTCATTCAACCACTTTGGATATGCTGGTTACAGAAATCCCTGCTGCAGTCCACTGAGTATGAGACTCACCACGTGTGTATGACTAATGGAGTTTGCGTGTCTGTAGTACACCTCTTGTACATTAACGTTTATATAAACATTATGGTTTTGTTCTTTTTTTCCCCCATTTGCTCAATCATTGTGTAGAATACTAACACAAGCTCCGGTTGGCAGCTCATACTATTTATCCTGTAGTAGGATATTTCAGACACAGCGATACATATCACTGCCTAGTGGTTATGCTGGATCTTGTATTTGACACCCAACACAGTGTGGTTTAAAGGGCCACAAGGCCTGATTGTGAGGACACATTTCTAAGTAGATGAGAGCACATGTGGTCCAAAGCAGAGAGGGAGATGAGGGTGAGATGGACAAACTGGGGGATATCGGCCTGTGGTGGAAATTATTCATGTTCATTGATGCACCATGAGACAATAGGGAATGTTTAAAGGGGAGGGGGGGAGTACAAGAACACAGCCATGTCCTGAAGAAACTAGAGGCTGGAAGTGGAGCTCTGTCTGATCAACTGTCATGACAAATTGGAAAAGCAATCAAAATGATATGGACTTGAACATATGAACACACTGCATATGGAAACTACATGGAGGAGACCTATGCTTCAGAACTTGAGTTTTGATGAACTTGATGTTTTCCCAACAGATCTGAGTTTGACCCTTCAAACAGAGTTGCAGCACACAGTTTGAGAGGAGCTGTCCTGCATGATAACTAGACATGTTAAATAATAATAATAATAATATGCCATGTTCTAAAGCACACAGGAAGGAAGGGCACAAGAGTGGGTGGTATTGGATCCACAATGAGTTATTTACACAAATAATTGAATTACTACATAGTTTGATTCATTTCAAGATCTTGCGTTCACTACTTTTCCTCCCTAACCTGTCTTTGTAAAAAGCTCATATGGTATTCCTGGTTAAGGTTATTTCCAACCATGGCCCTCAATTAGAAGTTGTGCTCTTTTGAATGTTTCGACCTTTGACGCTGATAACCCTGCTCAGCTTCCCCATCATTTCAAAGAGCTCAGTTCAAAGTCTTGTGCTGTTCGTTTGAGAACAGTTGGCCACCAAAGAAAACACTCCAAGCCCCATGTTCCCAAGTTTTGAATCACATTTTTGATAGATGGTATTGTATCTTATTATAACAAGCCTTAGTGCGACAACAGGGTCTGGATTTGAATCCATGAACACTGATCATGACTTTTAGCGTATGCTTAACTTTACAAACTAACATCTGACAGTCTCAGAACAATGTTGTTTTAAAGCCTGTGTGGTTCTGTGTAGATGCTGGATTTAACCCGTTGCAGTGTCTGGTGACTTGACTGGACCACGGCACAACAGACACATCACCCTTTGGTGCTCAAAGGGCGGTACACTTGCAACACAGACACTACAGAACATATGAACTAATGCAATATGAACAAGTCTGCCATCTTAAAGTTTGAAGAATTGTATTTATTGTATTTGTATTATTATTATGACCTTGTAGCCTGAAATTATTCATAAGTTGTACATGTACCGTAGATGATTGTACGTATAATAATGTATTCTTCTGACAGGAAATGTCAGAGACTTAAGTAGTGTATTGGATATGGAAGGGGATTATTTGACAATTTCACTTTTTATATTTCATGTTTGATTTTGATATATTCTCCATCATTATTCTGGGGCAATGATCTCCCATGCTTTTCTACGTTGAATGTTTCACACAGCCTCCTAGCCAACGTTGCTGGTTACCATCTATGCTTCAATTACTCTATTTTTACTCTACCTGTATAAAATGTGTATATGTATATAGTAGTCACGGAAATGCCTTCTCATGCTGCCTGTTCCTTCTACCATCTTTCAGTGATGTGGTGGTGATGTTTTTCATATTTTATCTGATTTTAGAATTAAACATATTTTCTAAATGTTGGTTCTTGTCTTTATTCCTGAACATGATACAACAGTTTAGGGATTGGAAGGGTAGGTCTACACTACAGTAGATCCACAAATTCATATTACTTTATTTGTGAGTGGGAGAGTCTTGTCCATGACATGGCATTTTACATTATATTCACTTTTAGGTTTTTGTTTGCAGGAGAGGCAAAGCAGGGCCCCCAAAAATTTAATATTAAGTGTTTGTGGCAGTGGCTAAGTAAACCAAACCAAAATGTGGATTGCAGTCTCTCTTGGTCCATAATGTCAGTGGAGGCTGCTGAGGGGAGGACTGCTCATAATAATAGCTATAACAGCGCAAATGGAATGGCATCAAACACATGGAAACCATGTTTGATCTATTTGATACCATTCCACTAATTCCGCTCCAGCCATTACCATGAGCCCGTCCTCCCCAATTAAGGTGCCACCAACCACCTGTGATATGTGTAAGTCATGGTAAAATTTATGCCCAGGTATTTTTGGCCCGAAGAACTGTATTTCCCATCGACCATCAGTTTTGGTGACGTAGATAGCAACGCAAAGATTACAAGATGGGGCTCGAAAGTACTATGGTCTGGTAAGGGAAAGAAAAAATATAAATTGTCATCATATGTATTATTCTTTAAACGAAGTAAGAGGTAGAGTTTGTTTAGTTTATTGTGAACGTGCATCTGAGTAATTTTTTTAATCCTGAAATTTCCGCTAACATGAGTTTTATGTAAACACTGGCAATCCTAGTTAGCCATTTCCCTGAGTCATTTTTGGCTTGCTAATGCTAGCTTCGCTATGACATGCAACGGTTCTGATTGCAATTTAGAGCAGTTTAGCTAGTAAGATGTTCCCTGAAAAGTTGTTTCAAGTCAGTTCGTGAGGGATTTTGCAAATGTAACAAGCATTTAATCCTGAAACTGCTAACGTTAACTAGCTTCCTTGTTATTTTGTGAACAAGGGGAACAAGGCAGTGGTTTAGACATTGTTGTTTTACTAAGGTTCAGTAAACGATGACCTCAGTCTTTGTTTCTGCAAGTTGCTCTGGATAAAAACTACCTATGTCAACATCGACAACATTCGCTAGCTAGGCACTCCAATATGTCCCCTACTAGCAGTCTGTCTAGGGATTAGCAGCATGTGGGAAGGGGGGTGAATCCTCGTCCTGGTTGGGGAAAAAGAAGGGTTGCCAGTTAAGTGAAGTGCACACTTAAAGATGCACTTTGCAGAACTCGCTCCGCCATTTCCTGGTTGCTAAAATGCGAATAGTTATGCACATTTCCATTTGTGACAAAAAAAGCAAGGATAGTGTAGAGAATCATTGTACCATCTAAACGCTGTGAAATATATTTTCCATAACCAAACATATTGTATTTTCAGTTGTTTGAAGCTGGTGTACAAAACCGAAAGTAAAATACTTGCTTTCAATGAGAATTACATATAACTCACATTTCTATGTGAATTTGGTCGGGTCGCCCAAAAAGATATTTATGGCGGCATTAACTAACTTATGCAACACTGTTCTTAATATAGATCTAAATATAGGTCTAATACTGGGTTTTTGCCCTAGCACTACACAGCTGATTCAAATAACCCACTCGTCAAGCTTTGATTGTTTGAATCAGCTGTGTAGTGCTAGGGGAAAAAACCAAAATGGGGCCCCAGGACCAAGTTTGGGAAACCCTGCTCTGGTAGGCCTACATCAGGGATGGGCAACTCCAGTCCTCAGGAGCCTGGATGGTGTCACACTTTTGCCCCAGCAACACACCTGAGTCCAATAATCAACCTATCATGATCTTCAGTTTAGAATGCAATTAGTTTAAATCAGCTGTGTTTGCTAGGGATGGGGGAAAAGTGACATCAAATAAAATGTTATTGGTCACATATTTAGCAGATGTTATTGCGGGTGTAGTGAAATGCTTGTGTTCCTAGCTCCAACAGTCCAGAAGGACTCTTATCCTACTGGACTGGAGTTGCCCCTCCCTGGCTTACATGCTCCACTGGGTAACTTATGTATGTACTGTGTTGTCCATGTGCCTCAGTGTGGACAACAGTGAGTACATGAGGAATGGAGACTTCCTCCCCACCAGACTGCAGGCCCAGCAAGATGCTGTCAACATTGTGTGTCACTCCAAGACGCGCAGCAACCCTGAGAACAATGTGGGCCTCATCACCATGGCCAAGTATGGAGCTACGTGTGTGTCCGTGTGTGTGTCGTCTTTGTGGTCCCAACAAAGTTGTTCAACATTTAGATATTACAGGATGCCTGGATACTTGTGATTCTTTTTAGTGATTTAGTGTAAGAAATGTGTAGTAACTGTTGTTTTCTGTGCAGTAACTGTGAGGTGTTGACCACGTTGACTGCAGACGCAGGGAGGATCCTGTCTAAACTGCACGCTGTCCAGCCCCGTGGAAACATCAGCTTCTGCACAGGCATCAGAGTGGCACATGTATGTATACTACACAATAATACAATACACTTTATTGCACTTATCATATGTCACTACACTGAACCCTGTCTCCTCTCACAGTTGGCTCTGAAGCACAGACAGGGGAAGAACCACAAGATGCGCATTATTGCCTTCGTGGGCAGCCCAGTGGAGGACAACGAGAAGGATGTAAGTGTTCTGTCAATGCAGTTTGTGTGTGTGGCGTGTGTTGATAACTGAATGAATGGGCACATCTGTGTCTTTAAAAACATGAAAGTGATGTTACCTCTGACAGCATTTCCTGTCACATTCTCTCTAGCTGGTGAAAATGGCGAAGCGTCTAAAGAAAGAGAAAGTCAGTGTGGACATCATTAACTTTGGAGAGGAGGTACCAAATATTAAACCTAATATTGCTCTGGTCTCATTATTTCTTTATAGCCATCACTGTCTCCCTTACATAAAAAAACATTTGGTCTCCAGGAGGTGAACACAGAGAAGCTGACAGCCTTCATCAACACTCTGAATGGGAAGGAAGGAGCAGGGTCCCACCTTGTGACAGTGCCTCCAGGTCCCAGTCTGGCTGATGCCCTGCTGTCCTCTCCTATCCTTGCTGGGGAGGGAGGAGCCATGCTGGGCCTGGGTTCCAGTGACTTTGAGTTTGGAGTGGACCCCAGCGCGGACCCAGAGCTGGCACTGGTGAGAGGGGGAGGACTAGATGGGTTGATCATTCTCTCTCTCTTGTTTTTACGCTTTCTCGTGTTCTCTCTCTCTCATTGCCTTTTTTTGGGATGATTTTTATCGTATGCTACAATCTTCCTCCTTTGAACTTTTTCTGCGCTCCGTGCCTTCTCCAGGCTCTGAGGGTGTCTATGGAGGAGCAGAGACAGAGGCAGGAGGATGAGACTCGCAGGGCAGCAGTGGTGTCTGCTGCTGAGGCCGGGGTTCCCTCGCCTACCGCTGACGGTGAGACAGATACACAACCCTCCATCTACACCCTGTACACATAACTAGAACCCTCCACCTACAAACAAATCACTCCACTACAACTGGCAACCAACCAATGCCCATACACCATTATCTCTCTTGTATCCCGAGTGGCGCAGTGGTCTAAGGCACTGTATTGCAGTGCTAGCTCTGCCACTAGAGATCCTGGTTCGAATCCAGGCTCTGTCGTAGCTGGCCGTGACCGGGAGACCCATGGGGCGGCGCACAATTGGCCCAGCGTCGTCCAGGATAGGGGAGGGAATGGCCGGCAGGGATGTAGCTCAGTTGGTTGAGCATGGCGTTTGCAACGCCAGGGTTGTGGGTTCAATTCCCACGGGGGGCCAGTAAAAAATATATAGATATATTTATAAAAAATAAAAGATTCACTCACTAACTGTAAGTCGCTCTGGATAAGAGCGTCTGCTAAATGACTAAAATGTAAATGTACTCTGATCTTCCCTGGAGGGAGACACTGCATATGGGGGACTGAACTGTTAACCCCCCCTCCCCCCTCCAGAGTCAGACGATGCTCTGCTGAAGATGTCAGTCCCCCAGGCTGACACGGCCACGCCCGCTATGCCTGACTTCAGCCGCATGACGGAGGACGAGCAGATCGCCTACGCCCTGCAGATGTCCATGCAGGGTGGAGGTCAGTGACATACATAGCCAGTTTTAGCCAGTTATAACGTGGCATAATCGGTCCGTAACATCTCTGTCCTGTCCTACACAGCAGAGTCGATGGACATGGACACAGGAGCCCCCGTGGACTCGGAGGGTGGTAAGGTACGGCCAACTCTCACACACCACTGAGATGAAACTGCGGATGTTACACATGCTCAAAGGCTCTTGTGTTTCTAGCATATGTTAATCTCTCTGCCCTGCCTCCCTCCTCTCTCTCTGCAGGATGAGGAGGACTATGATGTGATGCAGGACCCAGAGTTCCTCCAGAGCGTCCTGGAGAACCTACCGGGTGTCGACCCCAACAACGAGGCCATCCGTAACGCCATGGGCTCCCTGGCCTCACAGACAGGATCCAAACCTGACAGCAAGAAAGACAAAGAGGATGAGAAGAAGAAATGAACATTTACACACTAAACATAATAGATAATAATGACTGATTTTTTTCTTTTGTTGTGTCAAGGTTAATGATGAATGTTGCCTTTAAAAAACAACATTTGTACTAAATTGGGATCTTATATCAACCCAAGGACATTCAGTAAGTGTACATTGTGTACTGATAATAATAAATACATTTACATAATTCAAGAGAACACCTCGGCTGGTTGTGGAATTTTGTGCCAATGTTGACATGCTGTACACATACTCCTTCCATGGAGGGGATTGACTACTATGGACTTGACCTTTAGTATAAAAATGTCAGATAAATACTGATTTTATTGCAAACTATCCCTGTGTAACTGTAGGTCTTTCTGAAAAGCCATGCTTTGTGAAACAGACATTGTCTAAATTTAGTCCCTGCAGGACCACAAATGCAACAAAAGCATGCCCTTGGCTCTGGAGGACATTGTGCTATAAAGGTTATTTGATTGTACCACTGTCAAATGACAATGTCCTCAACCATTTTTAGGAATTGATTGCCAACACTCGCCAGAACAAGGCATTACAATGTAAAACGTATGTACATCATATGTGCGGAAGACAGCTGGCAAATTGCATACACATTAGCGTCCAAAGGTGACCACTTTATGAACCTGGCAGGACCTATCTCCCCCGTCGTCTCTGGTGACGAACAACCCATGCGTCAAAAAGGAAAGTCGGGAACCCAAGAGCGAGGTAAACAAACCAAAATTTCCTTCACAGATTTAAAACTATATATACATTTCTGCCTGTCACGGATATACCATTATAAACCACTGCTTCATATGAATGTCCTGGAATAATTTCCAAATGTAAGGTTTAAATACCTGAAAAGCAGGCGTTAAAATGCTTCCTTGCGCTGACGACGACGTAAATTCTAGCTAGCTAAGTGATGTTAGCTACGCTAGCTGTTCAGCGCAATGCTAGTAGGGAACGTAGCTAGTTAGTGTATGTGTGTCGAGATTGTCGACAGTTCAGTGTGGTAGCTAAATAGCTAAATGAACTTTGTCAAATAAAGTAACGCTAAAATATCCACATTTTGTGTTCTCGCAAACTCAGCGAGAATAGGTAACTAGCTAATACAGCTGCACTGCATAAAGCATGTGCAACAACAACAAAAAATGCTGTCTGAAAACTAGGCCTAGCTATCGGTCTTGCTAGCTGTCTTTGCTGTACTAGCTTGCTAGCTCAGTAGCCAGTTCACACTAGGGCAGTTGGGGAACTTGAACTTCCAAATAAGTTCCTAACTTCCAAATACAGTGGTTGCTTCTAACTGCTAACTCATTCAATAAGTTCGCCAGGTTTGAGGTTTATTGGGTTCTAGTAATTTACTTACATAGCTACCTGAAATATAGGCTATTCAACATTGCAATTCAACATTATGATGATGCACGTTCAAAACAGGAAGTCACATCTATGTTTGTCATGATTTATCATCATTCATAGTATTCGGTCCTGCCTCAGGGACTTAAGTTGGGTTGGGGACAACACAGTGTTTATTTCTCACTCCTGTGTGTCTGTCCTGCAGGTTTCGTAATCCGGGAATGGGGGACATGAAAACCCCAGATTTCGATGACTTGTTGGCAGCCTTCGACATTCCAGACATCGATGCCAAAGAGGCCATCCAGTCTGCGCCAGAAGAGGGTGGGGAGGGGTCAGGGAAGGCTGGGGGCAGCGTGTCTGTGGCCGGGGGTCCCTCGCCAAGACCTTCCAGCCCCACTGATTCCCCTCCCAACCCCCAGAGTGAGCCTCCAGTGGTCAGTGTGATTGTTAAGAACAGGGTGAGGCCTGACTCCTATGAGGATACTGAGGGGTCAGATGAAGAGGATGGAGACAGCCCTGGGGGCAGTGGGACAGACCCAGACCCTGAGGTGGAGACTGGGATGGGAGTCAAGGGGAGCCTGCTGAATTCACGACTGGCTCCTAGGATGCCTAGTCTGGTCTCCTCAGAACCTCTCCTCCAGAATGGGTTTGAGGGGTCCACAGCCACGCTGGAGCCCAGTGTGAGAGGCCAGGGGATGGGCCAGGCCAACAGGGAGCTCTGGTCAACCTGCTCCCCTTCCACTGCGAGTGAAGGAAGGGGCAGCAGTGGGGGTGCGGGGGGGTCGGCCAGCACAACCAAACATACAGTTAATATTCTCAACAGACTGAAACCTCTCCCCTCCCCTCACACCTCTGCTGGTCCTATAACCTCCACATCCTCCTCCTCATCGTCATCTTCACTCTCCGTCAACCCACACCTCTCTCCTCCCTCCATCCTGAGTGAGGACACTCCGCGCCCTCCCAGGCATCTCTCCTCCCCCCCTCCCTCCAATGGAAGGATGAGGCGCATCATGGACTCGGATGAGGACGACTCTGAACCGGATTTAGGAAGCCCGCTAGTGATCCAAGAGAGCCCAGATTCTCCCATGTGCTCTCCTCCCAAATTTCCACGCAGACACCGCCAAGTGTCCTCTTCAGAGCTGTTCAGCTCCCCAACTCCCTCCTCCCCTCCTCTCCTCTCGTGCCCCCCTCCTCTCTCCTCCAAACCCCCTCCCTCCATCACTCTGACATCCTCCAACTCTAAACCCCCCCCTCCAGATGAAGTACCCTCCACCCCCAGGTCTCCCTCCCCTCCTCCTGCCCAGCCCCGGGCCAGTCAGTCCTGGCTGGCTGCCGCCCTGAGTAACCCCAGACCCATCTCTAGCCCTGTGATGGAGGAAAGAAACCCGGAACATGTGATCGAGGAGAGGGACTCACCAGAGAGTCCCCCGCCTGACCAGACAGGTTCTGCTATGTCCACTGTGCCCAAGATGAGCTCCAGCCCTGCACCAGCCTCAGCTTCAACTCCACAGGGGGCTAGAGAGGAAGAGGAGCCCATGGAGAGTGAGCCTACCCTGGTGAGCAGGTCAGAGGACAGTGAGAAGATGGAGGTTGTGGATGGAAGACAAACAGGAGATACGGAGACGGCTCCGGCCAACGCTATGACGACACCAACAGCCCCTGTTCGCCCGCTCAAAGTCCGAATCAAAACGGTCAAGACCCCTACAGGCAGCATCACCAGGACAGTGACGCGAGTAGCATCTAAAGGGGCAGGGGGGACCCCCTCAAAGGGCACAGACAGCTCCAAACCCTCCCCAGGGGGTCGTAAGGTCCTCAGCCGGCCCAAGAGGGTGGCATCTCAGCAGCCTCCGCAGCAGAAGTCAAAGGGTGGCAGCCTCCTGCCTGTGTCTACACTCCAGGATGCAAGTACCGCCATGTTGATGGCCGCCAGCAAGGCCCAAAACAAGATGGCCGCCGACAGCAACAAGCCCAAAGTGTCAGCTACGGCTGTCAGCATCACCAAGTCAGCAGCCCTCCCCTCCGTCTCTTCCGCCTCCCCCAGATTCAGCCCAGGGGGGGCCAGCGTGCGCAGCCTGGGCCAGAAGACCTTGAATGGGGGTGTGTCTGTGTCCCCCTCCCCCCTCCTCCCCCCTCAGGGGGGCAGTAGACCGGCCTCCATAGTGAACAGTACAGGAGCCATCATCTCCAGGAGCCAGTCCAGTTTGGTGGAGGCCTTCAACAAGATCCTCAACAGCAAGAACCTGCTGCCCAGCTACAGACCAGACCTCTCTACACCACTACCACCGGAGTGGGACCTGCCTCTGCCTGCACAGGTAACAGACATAGGTCTATATCAGGGGTATTCAACTCTTACCCAACGAGGTCTGGAGCCGGCTGGTTTTCTGTTCTACCTGATAATGAATTGCACCCACCTGATGTCCCAGGTCTAAATCAGTCCCTCATTAGAGGCGAACAATGAAAAAACGCAGTGGAACCGGCTTCAAGGTCCAGAGATGACTTTGAGGGGTCTATATCAGCATGGATCCAGTATTGCACTAGTAGCACTTAAAAGCGGAAGTCAAATTTCAGTTAGACCTTGTGTTCAGTAGACCAATAAATCGCTCTTGTTTATGTAGTTTTTTTATGGTCATACACCGGATAGGTGCAGTGAAATGTGTTGTTTTACAGGGTCAGCCATAGTAGTGCGGCGCACCTGGAGCAAATTAGGGTTAAGTGCCTCGCTCAAGGGCGCTTATTAATCCCCAAAGGGGAAATTTGATTGCACCAGCCAATACATACAACACCAATGAATACGCATTGTATCGAGAGACATGTCATCAACATAGGTATTGTATTCATGTTGTTCTTCCTTCTTTGCGTCGCAGGGCTACCGCTGTCTGGAGTGTGGCGATGCGTTTGCCCTGGAGCGCAGCCTGGCTCGCCACTACGACCGGCGGTCCCTGAGGATCGAGGTGACCTGTAACCACTGTGCCAAGCGGCTGGCCTTCTTCAACAAGTGCAGCCTGCTGCTCCACGCCAGGGAACACAAGGAGAGGGGACTGGTCATGCAGTGTTCCCACTTGGTCATGAGACCTGTCACTGTGGAGCAGATGATAGGACAACAGGACACCACTCCCATCGGTGAGAGAGAGACTGTGTGCTATTACCTTCATATCTGACCTAGGACTCTATACATAAAGCATCTCAGAGTAGGAGTGCTGATCTAGCATCAGATTTGACTTTGAGATCATAATGAATCATATTATATGAACGGGGGGTGACCTGATCCTAGATCAGATCTCCTACTCTGAGACGCTTTATGACTACGGGTGCATCGCTGTTTAACAGTGCCTGTCTAACCCACCTCTCTTTAACTTTCACTCCCCTTCCCCTATCTATCTCCCCGTCTCTCTCTCTCTCTATGCCTCCTTTAGGCATGCTCTCTCCCTCCCTCTCCACCTCCTCTGTCCTAGCGTCGTCTTCTCCGGCTGTGACTTCAGCAGTGACCCCTGCGACCCTGAGCCCCGCCCCCCAGCTGCAGCAGCCAGTCCCCAATAAGAAGGCGGCAGAGCCGGTGCTGTACACCAATAACAAGTGTCCTGAGTGTAAGGTGCAGTTCTGCAGCAAGGCCGAGGTGGCTGCCCACTTCCAGGAGGTCAAACCAGCCCTTAACACTGTGAGTAGAGCAGTGTGTGTGTTTCCACATCTTTTACATTCTAGACACTATATGAATAGCTTGTCATGGCTTTAGGAGTACCTGCCTTACTGACCTGTGGTCCCTCCTTTCCCCGTCTCCCTCTCTCCCTCCAGTCCTGTACGGAGTGTTCTCCCCCCATGCTCCTTCCTAACGGCTGCAGTGCCTCTGCTCACGCTCGCATCCACAACCCCCGCCCCCCCTACGTCTGCCCAGAGTGTGGGGGTGTGGCCAAGCAGCCAGCCTTCCAATCCCATCTGGAGGAGGCCTGTCTCCACTTCACACGACGCATCGGATACAGGTGACCTTTCACCCCTCACTCCCTCTGTAATTGAAACGAACCTAGTTACTCCCCTAGACACTGATCTAGGATCAGATTACCTTACCACCAACTAGGGCTGTGGCGGTCATGACATTTTGTCAGCTGGTTATTGTCATGCAAAAGTCTGCTGGGCTCACGGTAATTGACCGTTAATTAACATAAACATGTTTAGCATCTCCAGGCCTCCACGCATACAAGCCGCCTATGAGCGTTTTTGGAACATCTACATTTAAAAAAAGTATAATAAATCAATTTAATATACACCATCACAATAAGTCCATAATTTATTTGAGTCAGGTCTAAAGAAACATGATATGAAGAACAAAATAACATAGGCCTACAGTAGGCCAACTCATATCTGGCTGTCCTCCATGCCACAGGCTGTAGGCTTGTTCATTTAGCATTTAGCTGACAAGCTATGTCATCACTTTATTTTATATGATTATATAGTAAGAATAATATAATTGAACTTAGGATATTTTTCCCATAACGGAGTGTTTGCGTATATGAAGTGGCTATGTTGAGCATAAAAGTGAACATTTGAAACAGGTCCTATATGCTAGATTTGGAGTTATTTGACAACTTTAGTTGTGAATGATACAAAAATGTCTTAGAAATCAAAGCATAAATGGGCTGCATGGTGCGACTATAGGCTATTGATGATTTTGAGAAAGTAGCAAAACAAGTTTGCGCTCTGTTTCTTGCCTCAGGCTGCACAGATGTTCTCTCATCAAGTGATCATATTTTCACCCTTCAGACGATTCTCAGTTTAATCTAGTCTAATATGTAAAATTAGTTTTGATTTAGAATGTCCCATTATCAATGAACAGGGGCAGGGGAAAATACATGTCATCTGTATGCACTGGAATAGCGAATGGATGCCGCGCACTTACCCTCAGGTCCGTTTTGTTGGCTACTTCTGTTTTATAGCGGAGCATGTGCTTAATATGAGCAGCTGAGAAATAAATATAAGAACACTCATTTCACTCCACGCATCAACCACTGTTTGAGGAGCATGCTCTCGCTGCCCTGCAGGTGATATTCCGCCCAAACTCTGTATGCCATGGGCTCTCCAACCCCGTTCCTGCAGCTACCCAGTGCTTCATTTGGGAAAACAAGTGAAATCTGTTTGGAAACATTGATAGTGACATGTTTTCGCAACGAAACATATTTCACAAAACTGTTGACAGCCCGTCTGCGCGCTCGAGAAAGGAATAAAGGAGAGAGAGGAGGAGATGGACACGCATGGTGGTGAGATATTCTGTATAGCTAAAGGTAATGTCACCCAATTAATAAAAAATGCCCTATTACTAGGCTATTCAAAATCAAATACAAATTCACTAATTGTAGGCTAACTGTAAGCTGCCCTGCACAATCAATGAACCAACAGCATCGCCTAGGGCTATACGTTCTCTCCCAGACTCATGGATAGACATGTTGGAGCGTAGCATAAGGTAACCAGTCCAGTATGCATAATAATACAGCTCACACGTAAAGGCGATTTACTCAAATTTGTTTAATTTTGGAGAATAGGCTAGATCAATTATGTACCAAAGACATCTTAAATCAGTTTTGTTATTCTGCCGTGCGTAGTATTATGCTGTAGGCTATGAATTGTATAACGGTACAATCATCATTTTAATTCTGTTTTTTTGGGGGAGGGGGGTTCATAAGCCTACGTACATGCATAAGCTGTAATATGCTTATGTTTTGAATGAATCATCACCTTAGAAAGCGCTGTCCATTTCGTTGTGTTAGGCTTTGAAACAACATCCACAACAACCATGTTTTACACTGTTTCAACCTGCTGTTGAACTTCTTTCTTCAAATTGATCATCACAGTGAGGTGAGTTTTAAAAGTCTGATAGGCCAACTGTTTTGATGATAAGTGTTTGATGTGATTTTCGATTGCATTTGCATTGATGTCAGAGTGGTTAGAGGGACAGTAGAGCCCTGAGTACCAGGCCATTGGCGACCTGATGTTCATTAGCGAGTTGGGTACTACTAACACATGTCCAGAGCTCATAAGAGGAGATTACCGTGACTCAACGGTTACATGGAATTTCACTGTGGTCATGACTCATGACTGCTGGTGTGTCGGTAATACGGTCACCGCAACAGCCCTACCACCAACCCATGCTTTAACCATTAGGAGGATGAAGAAATATCTGACCCTGAATCAGTGTTTAGGGACAACATCTACAATTATATTTATCTCTCTCTCTCTCTCTCTCTCTTTCTGCAGGTGTTCTAGTTGTCAGGTGGTGTTTGGAGGGTTAAACTCGGTCAAGTCCCACATCCAGACGGCTCACTGTGAGGTGTTCCATAAGTGTCCCAGCTGCCCCATGGCCTTCAAGTCCTCCCCCAGTGCCCAGAGCCACATCAACACCCAGCACCCCACACTCACTGGAGGACAGGCCAAGTGCGCACACACACACACGCACACACACACACGCACACTGATTTTGTTCTCTGATTTTATACCCTTCTCTTCTTCCTTACAGGATGATCTACAAGTGTGTGATGTGTGACACAGTATTTACCCAGAAGCCACTGCTGTACGTCCACTTTGACACCCACCTAGTCAAGCAGAAGGTGCACGTGTTCAAGTGTCCTGAGTGCACCAAACTCTACGCTCAGAGAAGTTCCATGCTGGAGCACATCAAGGTACATCTATGGGTTCACCTCTCACACAGTCCTTCTCAAGACTGGGTTTGGGTCAGTCAGTTTTTTTACATTCATAAAATATTCTGTTGATGTGTAGCTTAACTCTCTTCCATCTCTCTATCTGCTCTGTTCCTTTCTCCTTTTCTCTTCTCTCCTCTCCTCCCCCTTCCCTCGCTCAGACTACTCACAGATGCCCCGCAGTCAAACAGGAAGTTCCCGTTGCCATGGCGCCCTCTCCTGCCCCTCTCCCTCGGGTGCGGAGCTCGGCGAAGACGGAGAGCTCTGACGGGGAGGAGTGGGGAAGGGAGGAGGAGGAGGAGGAAGAGAAGGATGGAGAGAGCAGTAAGACGAGTCCAGGGTGGAGCTGTGCTCCCTGCCACGCCCGCTACGCTGACAGAGAGGACTACATTACCCATATGGCAGAGCAGCATGGCAAGGTCAGGAACACAGACTGCACATAAAGACTGCACATAAAGACTACACATAAAGACAGTTTCATGTTTGATGTGCAGTACAGTAGATTGATTCTGAATCGGTTCTAACTGATCAGTGATCCATTGTATCTTCTGACCCTCTAGGTCAGGCCTACTCTACTGCCTGCCCACGGGCCCAGTCCTGCCCAAAATTAACCCCTAACTGGCCCTTAAACTAATCACCTAATCGCCACGGGCCCAGTCCTCACTTGAGAAAAGTTATGCTTAATACTTCACTTACGTTCTTCCAAATAAGATCAGAGTTTATTTAGACTCAACTTTGAGCTCCCCAGGTGTTTGTCAAGTTAGGATTGGACCCGATCATATAGGTTCTGAAGCCGTATATCATATCTATCTCTAAAGTTGTGGAGCACAGTCACCTCTCACATGAAGTGGAGGGATCCAGGAAAGTTTCCCCTCTTTTTTTATTTTTCTTTGAAGAACAGATTTTCAGCAGTTTTTCTCAGTAAGCATCATTGTCTTTAGTAGCCTTTCTGTTTTTAAACTAGGGGAGCTGAGGGGACTGTTTATTGTAAGGTACCTGTGTTTTGTGTAGATCCTGAAGAAGTTCCCGTGTAGTCTGTGTGAGAGCTCCTTCTCCTCCACGTCCAGCCTCAGACGCCACATCAGAGTCAAACACAAGGGCATCAAACGAGCCTTCCACTGCCGGTGAGTATGCACACTACACCCTAACCCCTACATACTATACCCTACCCCCCACATCAGAGTCAAACACAAGGGCATCAAACGAGCCTTCCACTGCCGGTGAGTATGCACACTACACCCTAACCCCTACATACTATACCCTACCCCCCACATCAGAGTCAAACACAAGGGCATCAAACGAGCCTTCCACTGCCAGTGAGTATGCACACTGCACCCTAACCCCTACATACTATACCCTACCCCCCACATCAGAGTCAAACACAAGGGCATCAAACGAGCCTTCCACTGCCATTGAGTATGCACACTGCACCCTAACCCCTATATACTATACCCAACCCTCACATGAACCCCTATACTACCCTATTACATCTTTATCTCACCCTACCCCCTACACTAAACCCTAACCTGTGTGTGTGCTTGTGTGTGTAGGTTGTGTACTGAGGGGAAGAGGACGTTCAGCAGTAGGCTGGTGTTGGAGAGACATGTCCAGCTGAGACACAGCATGTCAGCTCTAGACACAAAGGTATAGTTCCACTTTCTCTCACAACTACCGATTGCAGCCTTTATATAGGAAGACAGGTTATTAATGCTAAATGTCATTAACTCTAATTCTCTCTGTCTGTCAGAAGCGAGGGAGGGGTGCAGAGGGGGCAGACAGTTCCTCAGAGCAGGACGGAGGCTCCAACCCTCCGTTCACTGTTTCAGCTGAGGAAGATGGAGGAGGAGGGGTGAAGACTGAGGAGGAAGAGGAGGATGTGACCGAGGGCATCATCCCCGCTAAGAGACCTCGCGTCACCTCCTCGGCCCCCCCTCCCCAGCCAGAGTCTGGGTTCCACTGTGCTCCGTGTGGCTTCACCACCGAGGACCGCGCCGTCTTCCTGGAGCACATCCCCCAGCACCGCTCCGAGGCCCTGGGGGGAGGAGTCAGCCTGCAGTGTCTGCAGTGTGGAGCCTGCTTTGCCTCCGCCCCCTCCCTCTCCCGCCACCGCTTCATCAGCCACCGGGTCCGAGACACGCCCCCTGACAACCACAGCCGCCACGCCCATAATGACCGCTCCCTGACATCGTCACCCGGCAACGGCGGTAACCACGGTGACGGGAGTCCCAGAGGGGGTTCCCTGCCGGGATCTCCCTCTTCCTCGTCTCACCCCCCCACGCCGCTGGGGGAGGATGGGGAGGGCAGGGTGGGGTGTAAGGTGTGTGGGAAACGCTTTGACAAGGTGTCGGATCTGAACACACACTTCAGGACTCACGGCATGGCCTTCATCACCGCACGCAAGACAGACAAACCTGTCTGAGAGAAAAAAATAGTGAGGGAGGGGAAGGTAGAGAAGGAGGGGGGAGAGAGAAGAGAGAATATTTTGGAGGAAAGGAGGGTGAGAGAGTACCATAAACTGCAGATATTTTAGTAAGAGAGAGGAGGTTTAGGAAGGAAAGTAAAACTCTTCACTGTAAACCGTTCTTCAGCAGTGTGTTCCTGTCATCACTTATCCAACACACAAGCACATTGTGATAACAGTTGTTGTTGTTTTCATTTAATTTTTTCTTATTTAAATTTCTGGCACATTTCTCATATGGCAGCCAGAACCTGTGTGTGTCAGTGTCTGACTGATTCAGGACGCAGTACCTCAGGTGCTGTACCTGTCTGACTGAGGTAGTATTAACATATTCTTACTGAGTTTTAAACAGTGGAGGCTGCTGAGGGGAGAACGGCTCATAATAATGGCTGGAACAGAGCAAATGGAATGGCATCAAACACATGGAAACCATGTGTTTCATACCATTCCACCGAAGTCATTACCACGAGCCCATTCTCCCCAATTAAGGTGCCACCAACCTCCTGTGGTTGTAAATGAGTTATAAAACACATTATTCCAGGTTATATTACCAAATAACACTTCCATTCAGAAGTGTACTTTTCAAAATGGTAACCACCAGTCAGTCTACAGTTGAGTTCTGTTAGGTTTCTGTTGTCTGTCATCAACTGAGAATGTGACTGGTGTTGAAAGAGACTAGACAACATGGAGATGTGATTAGCTTATTGATTTGAATGTTTCAGTTTTCTATGGCTCATCCAAGCACAGAATCTCACAGTGGATTGGTGACAGCCCCCACTGGCCTCTTCTCTGTGTAGAGCCAGTCCCAGTTCTTTTTGACTATTGCATCGATTTTCTTATAGTTTTTTCATAGGCTTTGATTTCTGGGTTTGTGTATGTGCAGGTATTTGTTTTTCATTGTGAGTAAGCTCTGGATTGGCTTGGTCTCTTGAATGTTCTCCATTCTCATCCCCGTCCGTCTAACCATATAGTATGATCAGGGATGAGATTGGCTCCACAGAGACGTCAGGCAGAGTATTCCTGTTGTTCCGGCCTTGTAACATCAGGAATTCCAGATGAATCAGGAAACATCCCATCTCAAGATGACCCTCTATTACCTGAAGGGGTTGGGTTGGACCCTTCCATTACTGAAGTGTGGTTGTACTTCACCAGAACTGAACCATAACCATGTAAATATGAGTACATGATAGCTAGACAGCTATTCTCTCTTTCTCTCTCTGAGGGGAAGGGAGCAATGGAGGGGGAGAGAGATGGATGGCGTGATAGTGAAGCTTCTGGTGTAGGAGGAGAGGCGTGAGGGGTTGAGGACAGTGATTGTATGCTAAAGAAAACCATGTAAGGCGTGTTTAATTACTGTAAAAAAAAAAATTTGCCTAAAGATTAGTCACCCAATCAGCGGTGTTGATAACTGTTCTCTCTTCTGCTCTTTTGATAAAGCGAGTGTGTGTCTCCAGCTAGAGTTTCTTCTCAATCTTCCCAGATTACAGTGCTGACGCACAGCCCTCTTTTCCCCCTGTAACCCAATTTTCTGTTGTTTTCTTTCTTGCGTAGAGCGTTTCTAATAAAATACCCAGAGATAAATAAAGTGATTATTATATTCTGAGTCTCAACAACTAACAATCCATAGTGTAAGTGACTGTAGGTTCATAATCTTTATTATTAAGTTACAGTCTTCCATTTCCAATCTTGTCAGCACTCGGTTAACACCCATAATCCTCATTTTATGATCCCAACTCTCAGAACACCGACTCACACATCACGTTCCAGCATTATCCTACAATAGAGACAAAGATATAGAAAGATAAATATTTATTAGATTTCTTTAACAAATAGAATAAAAATATCTTAAGCGCTTTCACATTTTTGTCACAGGTATCTGTATCTGCTTTGATGTGCTCAAGGCCTGCTTTGGCTTAATCTAGAATAGGTATTTTTAATTTAAAAAAGCTGGATATACTCTTATGACAGAAATACAAGTTATATTTGTTACTGTTAAAATATGCAAATTGTATCAACAATCTCTATTCTTGTTCGACACACGCATGAGCAGTTCCATATAGATATTCATGCGTGCCTAAGGGATGTGTAGTTTATCACTACAGGACAAACCCCAGCAGTAGGAACAAGAAGGGTTGCATAAATACTTCAACTCCAAGAGTTCCCAGCATAGATGCTCCTGGTGGAGGAAAAAAGGCATTACACTATGTTTTACACCACTTGACTTCTCTCTCCTGCCTATCCATCCTCATTTCTGTTTCTTCCTCTCATAATCTAATCAACTCTTTATCTCTTACCTGACTGGGAGCATTCCTTTATCTCTCCCTATCTCCATCTCTCACTCCTGCTGTGTTCATAACATCTTGGAAATTTGTAAATACCAGCATATGACTGGGAAAAATCATCTCTCCCCGCCCAGTCCCCTCCCTTCCTCTCACCTGAGCGTTGAGGCAGGTTGCTGGGTGGGTTTGTAGTCGGTTCTGCACGGTCGTAGGCCACGCGGTTGTAGGCCACACCCAGAGCGTTGCCAAGAGCGGCCCGTTGCGCCTCCCCCAGTACCACCATCTGTGCAGCAGTTACCATGGCAGCATTGTCAGGACCCAGGGCCTTCAGCTGGCTGGTTGAGAGTGCCTGATCAGAAATGAGAAGAGAATACAGCGTTATGGGAGCGCTGGGTTCCAATGTCACCAATTTTTTCCCTTACACCTAGTAATTAGAAAACCTCAGTGGAACACAGCAGAGAGAGAGAGGGAGGGAGAGAGTGTACTCACAGCGAGGCGGTCTGGGGGGATGAGAGGAATGCTGGTCGGACTGAGGAACGAGAGGGCAGAGGGACTGAGAGAAGGAAACTCTGACAAACTCAAACCAGCTGGAGAAAAGTGAGATGAAAAAGAGAGAGGGGGAGGAGGGATGAGAAATGGCTTACATTTGTAAATGTATTTCACAAAATAAGAGAGAGCAATAGAGCGAGAGAGAGAGGGGAACCGAGGAGTGTATCTGACCCATGATGTTGCCCAGAGAGTTGACCTGAGCCTCGGTCCAGCCCTGTGGTTCTCCAAACACAGCCACGGCACGCTGCTTCAGAAGCTCTGTTACTGCCAGGGGGCACTGCACCTGACCCACCGACTGTACTGCCACCCTATAGAGATACACAACACATTATAAAACACGCACCCACACACACACACACGGTCCATGTCTGACCTGAAGGCGTCAGTGTTGAGCTGACCAGTCTCCTCAGCTTTCATACCACAGATGAACTGGTTCAGTCCCACCAGCTCCCAGTTCTCCCACTGTCTTATTAATACGCTCCACAAAACCCCTCCACACAGCCTCCCTCTGCCAGGGACCAGATATGATCATCATTAGAGTCTAGTATTTTGTGTGTGAGAGTGCATATATACAGTACCTGTTATTGTGTCCAGGAGCAGCGGGAAAGTGTGTCCAGTGAGGAGAAGGGGAGGCTGGGCAGCTCAGTGAGGTTGAACCCCTGAGAGACACAGCCCAGCTGGAGCACCTGGCTCTCATTCAGACCTGACACTGGACCCCAGGCCTGTAGTACAATATAGTACAGTTCAGAAAGACACTCAACAGCGGAACAAAAAAAGATGATGCTCACCCCAGCACTCGAGATTCTTCTAACTTCTGTGGAGTTGGGTAGGCTGTCCAACAGGTCAGACAGAGTCTCTTTCAGCCATGACTAGAGGGGGGCCAGGGTAGAAAGTAAAAGAGCAGAGATTATCTTCATTTTAAAAAATTCACAGAAACATGACAGATTATGAAAGCTTAATTTTTTTCACAAGCGTAGACAACATCAGGGAGAGACTAGTCAAGAGCCTTTGATCTGTGGTTGTCAGGGAGATCATGGTGGTAGAGAGTCACTGACCTTAAAGCGCAGTGAGCGGACAGCAGAATCATCCAACAGAAGGAGAGGACCCAGGGATTTCATGGTGTCAGCTGTCCAATCAGATGGGTCACTTTCAGAGGAAAGAAACAATAATAATTTGATATTTGTCAAATGTTCTTTTGGCAGTAGCAGTTATATCTAGAAAGGTGAGATGATGTGCTTGTTCGTACCTGTATGTATCATTGAGCAGCTGGAAGAGCGCCCTCCAGTGGCGTGGAGGTATCTGTGTGCAGGAGGCCAGGGCCTGCACCGTGGAGTTGAGGACCTCAGGGGCCAGGAGGGGCATCTGAGAGGGGGCTAGCTCACACAGCAGCTCTGACATGTTCCTCACTGGACAACTCTGACATGTTCCTCCCCTGGGGACACAGGGGTGCACAGGGCTCTGTAACTCATTGCAGTGTGTGTGTGTGTGTGTGTGTGTGTGTTTGTGATTTCCACTAAGATTAGGGTTACGGTTGGGGTTGAGGCTAGGGTTAAGGTTGAACCAGGATGTGGACATGAAGTTGGGTTAGGGTTAGGGTTGAACTGGGATGTGGACATGAAGCTAGGGTTAGGGTTGAACTGGGATGTGTACATGAAGTTAGGGTTAGGATTGAACTGGGATGTGTACATGAAGTTAGGGTTAGGGTAAGGATGAACTGGAATGTGGACATGAAGTTAGGGTTCGGATTGAACTGGGATGTGGACATGAAGTTAGGGTTAGGATTGAACTGGGATGTGGACATGAAGCTACAGATGTAGGATCTTAATTTGAGCCAGTCTGCTACAGTAAGAAAAGAATCATTCAGGAACAGGAAATGTGAATTATTATGTGGATTATAATCAATTGATTTTTTTTTGTAGGGGTTGATACATTTTTTGTTACGGTAAATCAAGTCTGACATTTTTAAGTAGAAATTACAAACTAGAAGCCTTTTTTAAACCTTGAATACACTACAAGTTTCCATTTCCTACTGTGCAGGAAAATCCTCAGCCACAAAAGTGTGATCAAATTAAGATCCTACATCTGTAGGGTTAGGGCTATAGTTAGAGTTGTGTGTTTACCAGGCAGCTCAGGGCTCTGTTGATCAGTGTGGGGCGAGAGCGAGAGGTGAGAGGCAAAGAACTCAGGTTGGCCTCTTTCATCTTCTTCATGAACACAGCACATACAGAGGCAGGCAGACTGGCTATCTTCTCAGCCCTGAGAGAGAGAGAGAGAGAGAGAATGAAAAAGAGTATGTGTGTATGATTGCGTGTGTGTGCTTGTGTGTGTTAGTGTGCGTCTGTGTGTTTGGGCCCCCCACCCCCAAAAGGGCAATTTTCCATGGATATTACCTGCTGATTGATTCTTAATTTACTATCCTACAATTGAAAATATTTATTTCATGTATGTTTTTAATTTCAGGAAATTATGAAATATATAGGCTATACACTGTCAGTGTGAAACCCCTGAAACACAGGTGAAGCAGCAGCAGTGTGGGGATCTCCTCCAGCTCTGTGTCTGTAATGTTGTTGAAGTAGCCTGCTCTCTTTTTCTCCAAACCTGCAAACAGACTCTGTGCAGTACAGCACACCTGACAGACAAAGAGAGAGTGAGAGGGAGGGAGATAAAACAGTGTCTCAAAATCAATGTAAAAATACCCCCTAAGCCTGTAATAACCAGCATGGCCTCAGAGCTATATGAAACAAACTTGTATGTATTTCTGAGCACCTCCAAGACGTATTAATTAATCTAGGGAGGTTGGTCGGAGAGGATGGGTGGGCGTAATCCGCGACCATCTAACAATCCAAAGGTGTCGTGTCGGGGACAATTGTAGCATTCTAGCTAACCCTTATTCTAAACTTCACCTAACTGGCTACGCAAATTATCCTAACTTTTGTCGTTAGTTCACCTAACCACCAACATAAATTCTCCCCATAATTCTCCTTTGTTGGTATGACGCAACAAGCAACCTGGTCTCAGAGAAAGACATATAATACTATACGTCCTCTAATTCGTATGATGTTCAATGATCGCTACTCCATAACCTAACATATGTAACATATCAGTTGTCACAGATTTACATACAGTATAATATGAATTGCAGTCATAACGTGTGTGTGTGTGTGTGTGTACCTGTGTCTTAGAGAGCCAGCGTGGAGTCTTTGTTACAGCTTGGGCCATCTCCATGACGCCACTTTCAGCCACCTTTTCAATCATCTTACAGGCCACGCCCTGCATCGCTGATCCCAGCTTCCTGTCATCATCATCATCATCATCATCATCATTTACATTTGCACATTTACATTTGAGTTATTTAGCAGACGCGCTTATCCAGAGCAACTAGGGTTAAGTGCCTTCCTCACCATCATCATCATCCTCATCATCATCATCCTCATCATCATCATCCTCATCATCCTCATCATCCTCATCATCATCATCATCATCACCATCAAAAACTGTGTGTGTGTGTGTATGTTCTCACCTGTAAGTGTCATCTTCTTGCCTAGGATCTTTCTGACCAGAAAGGCCGACTGCAAGACAGAGGACAGTGTGTCACACCAGTGGCTGTAGTCACCAGAGTTATGTTCAGAAGACACACACACACACACACACACCTGTGCGCGTGTCCACTGCTTGCCCTCCAGTTGGTTGAGGGAGGTCAGGTTAGCCTTGTCCAGGGTGGTCAGGGATAGGCTGGACAGCAGGGAGGCAGGGACTTTCTGGATCAGCTCTGAGGCATTCACATCCCCACGCAGCCACACACACACACACACACACACACACACACACAAGCAAGCACGCAGACATACGGATTACTTTAGGATCAACCTGAACCATCTTTGCTACACATCTAATTTTCTTCTATGACGTCTCCCTCCCTCTCTCACCCCTCCCTCCCTCTCTCACCCCTCCCTCCCTCTCTCACCCCTCCCTCCCTCCCTCCCTCTCTCACCCCTCCCTCCCTCTCTCACCCCTCCCTCCCTCTCTCACCCCTCCCTCCCTCTCTCACCCCTCCCTTCCCCTCTCACCCCTCCCTCCTGCTCTTACCCCCTCCAGCAGTGCTTTTCTCTGTAGCCTGGTCATCTTTTGAGTCATTATGTCCAGACCCTCATTACCCAGAAGCCCCTGGGATTTGATCTTCCTGAGGACAGAGGAGGCCACGCCCGTCAGAGAGAGAGAGAGAGAGAGAGAGAGAGAGAGAGAAGAAGGGAGAGTGGAGATACAGAAAGGATCGTTTTTAGAGCTGCTCTCTATTTTACCATTAGTTCCTAACTTGGCCCCTCATACAATAGAAGAGGACCACCTAAACATTCCAGTTGAGAAGCCTGTTAATAGTACTGATTGAGACACACAGAGATATTGATAAGAGTAACACCTGCAAGACTGCATAGCCATGGCAGCTCTCTTACCTGCTTCCCCTGCAGTAGTTTATTGGCCAGTGTTTTGGCCTGGGTCAGACCCCACTTCACCTCTGATCCCAGTGACATTAGGGTGTCCTTGAGGGCGTCCGGGGAGAACTGGGAGAGACGGAAGGGGGAAAGCACCATAACACCAGGACCCAGCGCATGCAGCAGCTCAGGACTGGAATCGTCTACAGATGATGACATCACAGTGTTGGCAAGCTTCTTCTTCAGCTGGAAGCCGGAGGAGGATGGGGGAGGAAGAGGAGGGGAGAAGAGATGGGGGAGAAAGAAGAGGGTTAAAAATAAACACCACAGATTATTCTCATAATTGTTCTCTGTAAAATCCCTACTTTAGGGATTCCTGATTTATAAACTATAAACTACAACAACTTTGGAAAGAGTGAGAGGGAGAGAGAGAGAGAGAGAGAGAGAGAGAGAGAGAGAGAGAGAGAGAGAGAGAGAGAGAGAGAGAGAGAGAGAGAGAGAGAGAGAGAGAGAGAGAGAGAGAGAGAGAGAGAGAGAGAGAGAGAGAGAAGAGAGAAAGAGAGAGAGAGAGAGAGAGAGAGAGAGAGAGAGAGAGAGAGAGAGAGAGAGATAGAGATGTATGACCATATTAAAGACACATATTTCCCTCCGGGTAGTGCGTACGGCCCAGTACATCACTGGGGCAAAGCTCCCTGCCATCCAGGACCTCTATACCAGGCGGTGTCAGAGGAAGGCCCTCAAAATTGTCAAAGACTCCAGTCACCCTAGTCATAGACTGTTCTCTCTGCTACCGCACGGCAAGCGGTACCGGAGTGCCAAGTCTAGGTCCAAAAGACTTCTCAACAGCTTCTACCCCCAAGCCATAAGACTCCTGAACAGCTAATCATGGCTACCCGGACTATTTGCACTGCCCCCCCACCCCATCCCTTTTACGCTGCTGCTACTCTGTTAAGTATTTATGCATAGTCACTTTAACTCTACCCACATGCACATATTACCTCAACTAGCCGGTGCCCCCGCACATTGACTATGCAACGGTACCCCCCTGTATATATAGCCTCCCTACTGTCACTTTATTCTATTGTATATATAGCCTCCCTACTGTCACTTTATTTTTTACTTCTGCTCTTTTTTTCTCAACACTTTTTTGTTGTTGTTTTATTCTTACTTTTTTGTTTAAAATAAATGCACTGTTGGTTAAGGGCTGTAAGTAAGCATTTCACTGTAATGTCTGCACCTGTTGTATTCGGCGCATGTGACCAATAAAATTTGATTTGATTTGATTTGATTTGATTACAGAGATCCACAAAAAATTCGAAAACAAACCCAATTTTGATAAATTCCCTTATCTACTGGGTGAAAAACCACAGTGTGCCATCACAGCAGCAAGATTTGCGACTTGTTGCCACAAGAAAAGGGCAACCAGTGAAGAACAAACACCATTGTAAATACAACCCATATTTGTGTTTATTTATTTTCCTTTAACTATTTGCACATTGTTACGACACTGTATATAGACATAATATGACATTTGAAATGTCTTTATTCTTTTGGAACTTCTGAGTGTAATGTTTACTGTTAATATTTATTGTTTATTTCACTTTTGTTTACTATCTACTTCACTTGCTTTGGCAATGTTAACATGTTTCCCATGCCAATAAAGCCCTTAAATTGAATTGAGAGCGAGAGAGAGAGAGAGAGACTGGGGGGATACCTTGGCGATTCCAGAGTTGCTACAGTCGTCGAGCTGAGAGAGGAGGAGCTGGCTCATGGAGGAGTTTAGGGTTGGGGCGTCGTCATAGAAACATGCCAGCGAGCCCAGTCTGGATAGGAAAGGGTCAGAGGTCATAGGTCAGAGTTAAGTAATATACCCTACTGGCTATTCAGTACCGTGTTTGGTCACCCAACATCTGTTATTTTCTCTCCTCCCTTGTTTGTTTGTCAAATGTCTGTGACTAAGCACTCGTTCATGCTCAAGGTAGATGTACTGTAGCTCTGGCTAATTCAGGAAAAATGCTAATCTAACCGTTGATACCTATTTTGTTTAGTAAAGTAAATATGTAACTTCAGGATGGTCTGAATAATTGGCAAAATGAAGGGTCATTTGCATGTCCAGCACTGGAGATTGGTGGCACCTTTATTGGGGAGGACGGGCTCATAGTAATGGCTGGAACGGAATCAATGGAATGGAATTGAACTCATCAAACACATGGTTTCTATGTGTTTGATACCATTCCATTCACTCCATTCCAGCGATTATTATGAGCCGTCCTCCCCTCAGCAGCCTCCTGTGATGTCCAGGAGATGCACCACTCCTTCTCTTTCTCTCATACGTGCACGAACGTACGCACCTGTCCAGGTTTTGGACCAAGTCCTCTCTCTTCTGGGAACATTCTCTGATCTTCTGCAGTATCTTTCTGCCCTGGAGAGGAGGGAGTCCCCCTACACCTCTGAAGGAGGACGGGAACTGGGGTGAATGGAAGAATTGACACAACTAGGGAAAGAGAGAGGTAGATTAAAATAGCAGTTGTAAAATAGTGGACTGTGATTTGTTTGAGTTTTGATGTGATCCATGAAAAAGCAGAGTGGGGAGAACTACAACACACACAGACCTGGTCGTTGGGGATAGTTTGGATGTCATCCATGGGCAGCCCGGAGAGGAAGGGCCCCATCATCTTCATCACCTCAATCTTCAGCCACACCAGACTGGGAGGACAGGGGCTGGGCCAGGGCATCACTGGAGAGAGAGAAGGGTGGCACACACACACACACACACACACACACATTCACAGTCCCCCCCCCACACACACACACACACAGTCACACACACACACACACACACACACACACACACACACACAGGGCAGAGTAGTACTTGAACACACACATGATGTCACAACAGTGGTTGTAGTCACCAGAGTTGTGTTCAGCAGACACACGCACATGCACGCACACATACACACACGCAGGCAGGGCCGAGTATTACTTGAACACACATGAAATAGCATGGGTACTTGAACACACACATGCAGATGTAACACATATAAACACACTGCAGAGTGAAGATCTGTGTGACACACACACGCAGATCAGGTGTTGTGTCTCGAATAAACACACACCTCTCCACTGTCCTTTGGACACAACTCACTCTCTCCCTTTTCATAGGGAAGTAGTTTGGGGGTGATTTTTCACGGGGTGCTGCAGCACCCTCAGGACCCCTACTTCCCACGTCTATGTCCCTTTTCATCCCTCTCCTCCTCTTCCTCATCCTCATCCTCCTTTCCTCCCTCCTTTCTTCACTCTGCTTCGGTCCTTCTCTCCTTCCTCCCTGCTCTCCTCCTCTTCTTCAAGCTTGTTTGCTGTATTTTCTCATCATTTCTTTCCATTTGTTTTCCTTCAGGTTTCCCACCTTTCAATGGTTTTTCCTCCTTCTCCTCTCCTCCTCTTTCCCTTCCCTTCTCCCCCTCTTTACTTGGGTCCCTCTCCTCCTCTCTATCTTTCTCTTTCTCCGGTTTGACTTGAAGAGATTGATCATTAGTATTTGGGTCATAAGGTACCAAACAAGACTGTTTCTAAAAGCTTGATAAATCAAAGATACAAAACAAGACTGTTTCTAAGAGCTTGATAAATCAAAGGTTGTTCTAACATCTAAAATCTCAACTAAACATATTTGTATCAGTATTTAGTTTAATTCTAATAATGAACAATGTAACATATTCTACCTCTGCAGAGGTGGTTCTCACTTGTCATATCAGGCTGTGGTGGTCTAGCAGGCCATTTCTGTACTCCTTCTGGACTGTGTGTCTGTCCTGGTTCCTGTTCTGGTCTGTGTGTCTGTCCTGGTTCCTGTTCTGGTCTGTGTGTCTGTCCTAGTTTCTGTTCTGGTCTGTGTGTCTGTCCTGGTTTCTGTTCTGGTCTGTGTGTCTGTCCTGGTTCCTGTTCTGGTGGGGGGGTTAACTTGTAGATCCATTAATTTGCACACACAAGGGTCACCTTACCTGTTATTAAAGGGGTTGTCCATCATCATGGGTATCAGGTGTCCTGTAACATAGCAACCACGAATTAAGAAACACACAGGGACTTGGAAAACTAAGATGATTTAATCAGCATCATCAAACTGTTTTAATGTATGCAACAATATACCAAGTGTGTTGTGCTGTTACCACCATGTTGTTCATAAGCAATATTATTACAATGATACATTAGTAATACCCTCTGTGTTTACTAGGTTGGGGAGGTGTGTGCTGTGTCCTCACCTATTTGCAGGCATCTCATCATCTGTGGGGACAGAGGGACACCAAAATGAACTACGGAAATGTTACTTTTATAGATTTTATATGTATAATGTAATACCACGTTACAGTGAGGTGTGAGACA
This sequence comes from Coregonus lavaretus, assembly GCF_964263955.1. NCBI lineage: Eukaryota > Metazoa > Chordata > Actinopteri > Salmoniformes > Salmonidae > Coregonus > Coregonus lavaretus. The sequence goes on from NC_140000.1 coordinate 8,198,373, forward strand.
GCCTCGCCAGTCAGCCTTCTAGGGTGTCACAATACATATAGCTGGTGAATGAGTCTGTATATGGCTTAAACTACAGGTGGGGATGGTGTAACTGTAACATGAACATAGGCCAACTGTGTGTGTACTGATCAGTACTGTAGTAACAGCTCCCAGAGGTGTGTGTTTGAACAAGGTGGAGGGAGTAGCAAGTGTCCTTCAGGTGAAAGCAGTGAAATAGATCCTCCAGTCACATGGTTCTGTGTTTGGTGGCCACAGTTTACAGACACCTCTGGTGAGGGAGGTCACACCTGGTCAGGTGAGGCAGGCCATATGATAGATTATTGATTGATTTATTGGTTGGTTGATTGATTGACTGGTTGTTTGATTGGTTGTTTGTTTGATTGATTGGTTACCAGTTTCTTGGCCATGTCTTGGAAGCGAGCGGGTGGAGATGGGAAGCCTGGGGTCACGGGGTCAGGGTTGAGCATCATGGAAGACATCAAATCTGGGTGCAGGGCTGAGAGGGGCATATCGCATGCACAGACACATGCACACGCACAAGCACGGACACGCACGCGCACACGCCCACAAATTGTCAACATGTTAAGTGTGTATGCTACACTTGTTTCCTGTTTGGATCTAACTGTAATTTAGGAATGATCCACTGTTGCAAATTGGAAGGGGGTTGCTGCTTACCTGAGACTACATGGACTAGGAAGAGGAGGAGGAGAGCCTTCTCCCCTGGTGAAGCCATGGTGAAACAGTCCACCAATCTGCTTTAGAGAGGAGGCGGAGAGAGGTGATGTCAGCAATTGTAAACATAAATTCTAAAACGTGGAATCATTCTAATTTCCCACCTTTCACTAAACCTAATTCTAATATTTTTTCTATCTATCGTGCTTCCCTTCGTTCTCAGTAAAAGACAACTTTTATTGTCAGAAAATGTCAGTTGGACATATGAGCCAGGTCTCAGGGATACTAGAGTATTTTTTTATTTATTTTTTTATTTCACCTTTATTTAACCAGGTAAGCCAGTTGAGAACAGGTTCTCATTTACAACTGTGACATGGCCAAGATAAAGCAAAGCAGTGCAATAAAAACAACACAGAGTTACATATGGGGTAAAAAAACATAAAGTCAAAAATACAACAGAAAATATATATACAGTGTGTGCAAATGTAGCAAGTTATGGAGGTAAGGCAATAAATAGGCTATAGTGCAAAATAATTACAATAGTATTAACACTGGAATGCTAGATGTGCAAGAGATTATGTGCAAATAGAGATACTGGGGTGCAAAAGAGCAAAATAAATAACAATATAGGGATGAGGTAGTTGGGTGGGCTAATTTCAGATGGGCTGTGTACAGGTGCAGTGATCGGTAAGGTGCTCTGACAACTGATACTTAAAGTTATTGAGGGAGATAAGAGTCTCCAGCTTCAGAGATTTTTGCAATTCGTTCCAGTCATTGGCAGCAGAGAACTGGAAGGAATGGCAGCCAAAGGAGGTGTTGGCTTTAGGAATGACCAGTGAGATATACCTGCTGGAGCGCAGACTACGGGTGGGTGCTGCTATGGTGACCAATGAGCTAAGATAAGGCGGGGATTTGCCTAGCAGTGATTTATAGATGGCCTGGAGCCAGTGTGTTTGACGACGAACATGTAGTGAGGACCAGCCAACAAGAGCATACAGGTCACAGTGGTGGGTAGTGTATGGGGCTTTGGAGACAAAACGGATGGCACTGTGATAGACTACATCCAATTTGCTGAGTAGAGTGTTGGAGGCTATTTTGTAAATGACATCGCCGAAGTCAAGGATCGGTAGGATAGTCAGTTTTACGAGGGCATGTTTGGCAGCATGAGTGAAGGAGGCTTTGTTGCGAAATAGGAAGCCGATTCTAGATTTAACTTTGGATTGGAGATTCTTTATGTGAGTCTGGAAGTTGAGTTTACAGTCTAACCAGACACCTAGGTATTTGTAGTTGTCCACATACTCTAGGTCAGACCCGTCGAGAGTGGTGATTCTAGTCGGGTGGGCGGGTGCCAGCAGCGTTCGATTGAAAAGCATGCATTTAGTTTTACTAGTGTTTAAGAGCAGTTGGAGTCTACTGAAGGAGTGTTGTATGGCATTGAAGCTCGTTTGGAGGTTTGTTAACACAGTGTCCAATGAAGGGCCAGATGTATACAAAATGGTGTCGTCTGCGTAGAGGTGGATCTGAGAGTCACCAGCAGCAAGAGCGACATCATTGATATACACGGAGAAAAGTGTCGGCCCAAGAATTGAACCCTGTGGCACCCCCATAGAGACTGCCATAGGTCCAGACAACAGGCCCTCCGATTTGACACACTGAACTCTATCTGAGAAGTAGTTGGTGAACCAGGCGAGGCAGTCATTTGAGAAACCAAGGCTATTTAGTCTGCCAATAAGAATGCGGTGGTTGACAGAGTCGAAAGCCTTGGCCAGGTCGATGAAGACGGCTGCACAGTACTGTCTATTATCAATCACGGTTATAATATCGTTTAGGACCTTGAGCGTGGCTGAAGTGCACCCATGACCAGCTCGGAAACCGGATTGCATAGCGGTACGGTGGTATTCGAAATGGTCGGTGATCTGTTTGTTAACTTGGCTTTCAAATACTTTCGAAAGGCAGGGCAGGATGGATATAGGTCTGTAGCAGTTTGGATCTAGAGTGTCACCCCCTTTGAAGAGGGGGATGACCGCGGCAGCTTTCCAATCTCTGGGGATCTCAGACGTTATGAAAGAGAGGTTGAACAGACTAGTAATAGGGGTTGCGACAATTTCGGCGGCTAGTTTTAGAAAGAAAGGGTCCAGATTGTCTAGCCCAGCTGATTTGTAGGGATCCAGATTTTGCAGCGCTTTCAAAACATCAGCTGTCTGAATTTGTGTGAAGGAGAAGCGGGGGGGGCATGGGCAAGTTGCAGCAGAGGGTGCAGAGTTGGTGGCCGGGGTAGTGGTAGCCAGATGGAAAGCATGGCCAGCTGTAGCAAAATGCTTGTTGAAATTCTCGATTATTGTAGATTTATCGGTGGTGATAGTGTTTCCTAGCCTCACATATCCAAGATGGCGTAGTAGTGCAGTTCTGTTTTTGTCGTGTGTCTGTAAATAGCCTGTAAATACCCTGTTTTTTTGTATTTTTCGTACATATTTCCCTATCAGACTTTTCATCCTTCTACAAAATATACTTTCCTGCAATCCGCCTCACTCAATGTGGAACGGATTCTATTATTGACTTACCTTTATCTGGAGTCTCCAGTTGAAACTAGCTAGCCAGCTGACTGGCTACTTGCTATTAGCCACAGCTGGCGGTATTTCACCCAGAGCATTGGATTTTTTTTTTCTGCGGGATTGATTTGGTCACTGGACATTAATCACCGGATATTCGGCCAGTCTGCACAGTGCGTTGTCGACCCAGAACATATCGGTTTTTCCGCCGGAATCACTGAATCACTGGACCTTTAACTCCGGATTCATCGCTACCAGCTAGCTGCAACGGAATGGACGCTGTGGTCTGGCTAATCATCCTGAGCTAGGCCCATCTCCCGGCTATCTACCTCTCTGTCAACCGGACGGGACCACCTAGTGTTGACACGGAGCCCCGCCGATCCTACACGACTGGTCTGCCGACGAAATCGTCTGATGTGGTTACGACGTTAACCACGAAGATTCCATCTGCTAGCCCCGGCCCGCTAGCACACGCTAGCCGTGGCCTCTTACTCGAACTATCCTATTGCTGTTCACCGGACCTTATGATAACTCAGCTATACAGCTGATGTCTGCTGGACTGTTCCTTTTTACGGTACTACATCCTGTTTATGTTTAGCCTCAGCCCAAACATGGTTAGCTTATTGTTGTTTCGGTTATTTCTAATTGTACTATTTCACTGTAGACCCCCCAGCCCAGCTAAACCTGCCTCAGATAGCTCCTTTGTCCCACCCCCTATACACGCGGAGACCGACTCAATTGATGCCTCCAGCGATGCTATCTCTTTCATTGTTACCCAACGCTTAGGTTTACCTCCACTTTACTCATATCCTTCCATATCCTTGTCTGTACATAATGCCCTGAATCTTTTCTATAACACCTGGAAATCTGCCCGCTTTATTCTATGTACCCAACGCACTAGAAGACCAGTTCTTAAAGCCTTTAGCCGTATCCTTATTCTAGTCCTCCTCTGTTCCTCTGGTGATGTAGAGGCTAACCCAGGCCCTGCAGCCCTCAGTATCACTCCTACTCCCCAGGCGCTATCATTTGCTGACTTCTGTAATCGCAAAGGTCTTGGTTTCTTGCACATAAATATCAGAAGTCTACTTCCTAAGTTTGAGTTATTCACTGCGTTAGCACACTCCGCCAACCCTGACGTTCTAGCAGTGTCTGAATCCTGGCTCAGGAAGGCCACCAAAAATTCTGAAATTTCCATCCCCAACTATAACATTTTCCGTCTAGATAGAACTGCCAAAGGGGGTGGAGTTGCAATCTACTGTAGAGATAGCCTGCAGAGCTCTATCATACTATCCAGGTCTGTGCCCAAACAGTTTGAGCTTCTACTTCTAAAAATCCACCTTTCCAGAAATAAGTCTCTCACTGTTGCCGCTTGCTACAGACCCCCCTCAGCCCCCAGCTGTGCCCTGGACACCATATGTGAATTGATTGCCCCCCATTTATCCTCAGAGTTCGTACTGCTTGGTGACCTAAATTGGGATATGCTTAATCCCCCAGCCATCCTACAATCCAAACTAGATGCCCTCAACCTCACGCAAATTATCAACGAACCTACCAGGTACAACCCTAAATCCGTAAACATGGGTACCCTCATAGATATCATCCTGACTAACATACCCTCTAAATACACCTCCGCTGTCTTCAACCAGGATCTCAGCGATCACTGCCTTATTGCCTGCGTCCGTAACGGGCCCGCGGTCAAACGACCACCCCTCATCACTGTCAAACGCTCCCTAAAACACTTTAGCGAGCAGGCCTTCCTAATTGACCTGGCCCAGGTATCCTGGATGGATATAGATCTCATTCCGTCAGTAGAAGATGCCTGGTTGTTCCTTAAAAGTAATTTCCTCTCAATCTTAAATAAACATGCCCCATTCAAAAAATACAGAACTAAGAACCGATATAGCCCCTGGTTCTCCTCAGACTTGACTGCCCTTGACCAGCACAAAAACATCCTGTGGCGTACAGCATTAGCATCAAATAGCCCCCGCGATATGCAACTTTTCAGGGAAGTTAGGAACCAATATACACAAGCAGTCAGGAAAGCAAAGGCTAACTTTTTCAAACAGAAATTTGCATCCTGTAGCACTAACTCCAAAAAGTTTTGGGACACTGTAAAGTCCATGGAGAATAAGAGCACTTCCTCCCAGCTGCCCACTGCACTGAGGCTAGGAAACACTATCACCACCGATAAATCAGTAATCAGTATATTCTTTAAGACTTCCTCCTCTGAGGCTGTGAGCTCACAGCTGCCTAGCTACCGCCCTAGTTACCCACCTAGTTACCCACCCAGTTACCCGCCCCATGGAGTAAGCCCACTGGGGGTAAAGAAGAACATGAAGAGAAAAACATGCACTTTAATCGATATGTTATGTCACGCTCTTTCTCTACCTCTCTATCTTTCTCTCGGTTATATTTGCCTTTCTAGTGTACTCTTTTCCTCCTCTCTCTCCCTCCTCCTCTCTTTCCATGTCTCTCTTTCAAAACCACTGCTTTCCTATTATTGCTTCTGTAAAAGACTTTCCCCTTTAAGTCATTTGCATGACTTCTGAAGTTTTGACTTCTCATTTGGGTTTGGCCTTGGGGCATGTCATGCAATCTGCTTGTCTGAGTGCGGTGATTCTGGGGTTTATGGTATTAATAACCACTCACATAATTATTTGACTATATGAATATACATTGGTTACAAATTCCAGGGACTGTCTCCTCTAAATACACTCCTGTCTATTCTGAATATCTTGTTAATTTGAATTAGTTCATTAGTCCATTTTTAATACTCTGTCCTTGCACATTAGTGATGTAACAGTTGTTCTGCCTGTTTTCACCGTAGTACTGTAAAGACAAAGAGCAGAACCTAACTTCCTAAAATCCCAGGCTTATAGTATAACACATAAACCTAACCACCACATTACATTTAGCAAAATACTCATAAGAGCAGAGATACAGAGATATGACGGATTAAATTTGGGAATAAGTTATATTTAATGTCTGTAACTAGGTTTAGATAGATTTTTGACCAGTGTCTATTCATAGAGTGAAAATAGTGCCTTTATGAAGTATTATAAGTATCCTTCTTCTACGAGACAGATCATTGTTTACTTTTTAAAAGCACAACACTGTCAATCCTTATTAGATAATGATGCAATTGACAGAGAAACAACACAATCAACACAGTTCTAACCATTATGGAGGCCACAACCAAACCAAAGATAAACGTACTTACTGAAAGTTGTTTTCTTCTTGGATGTAGAGTATGTAACAGCAGTATGTTCACCAGGTACGCATCACACAAGGAGAAGAGTGTATGTGTTCTCTCTCTCTCTCTCGGTTCCCTGTACAGGTGTCAGAGCAGGTGCATACGCTCTGTGTGTCTCATGTGTGGGTATGGAGCTTGCACGCTATGTTGGCAATGTTACAGTAATCAGGCCTTAGTTCACAGTCATTTTATGTAAAACATAATCATCATCATATCAGAGAAAAATACATTCTCAGAGAATACATGTTTGTGTCTTGTAAAAAGACTTGAAATCTCTTTTATGTCATCTTTTCAAATGCCTCAAACACAGGTGAACTTTAAAATACACATTAACATGAAAACATCAAACCCTGAACCAGTGGTTAGTTGCAACTTGTTCCGACTCAAACATGAGAGACATGTTCTTTGTATATCTGTGAGTAGGCACACCGGTCAAGGCCCTGTTATTGTACGTCCATTCCACACAATTACCTTTAACTCACCTTTATGGAAGTTTAGACCCTTGGGATTACCCTATGACATCATATCAACCTTGGAACATGGTCAAAAAAACAACCTTGTAGTGAGGTTTAGTGTTGTTTCATATCTTTGTGCTTATGAAACACTACATAGGGCAGAAGCTCTCTCCATTCAGTGCTCTCTCCGTTCAGTGCTCTCTCCATTCAGTCTTCTTTCCATTCAGTGAGGGAGGGGAATGTTTGCACAGATGACAATGACAGTGAGATGCGGGTAAACAAATATTTGTATTTCTGAAGACGAAGAGATTGGGCAATGGGTGGAAAATTCCAGAATGACTAGGCCCTATATTCAATCAAGTAGCCTCACAGTAATATAAGTAATGCTACCGTCTTTCCCTGTAACAGCGTGGCAGGCCAAAGGACACACAATGACTGGAGTTTGGGAGACAGCTGTGGCCATATTTCACTAAACATTACATAACAATATGAACACAATGGCATATTAATAACAAAGAGATCAAATGTTGTTCCTCACTGCACTGTTCCTTGTTAGAAATATGACAGGCTGAAACTGTTGACTTTATAAGCCGGTACTGAACATTTGACCTTTAGTTGATGATCCATACAGATTTGTATGCCAGAGGGTTGAGTTTCCTCAGACAGAGCCTCAACCATTACTGTGTATAAAATAAACAACTTATAGAGATTGGAAACCCACATAAAACGTCTATCAATGAGGAACTCTTTAGGAGTAGTGAGTGGGTGATGAACCTCAACCAATGGAAACGTCAACAGACACAGCGGACCCAGATAGTGACACTGTTATGTACACAGCATGAGACCTATACATTATAGAAACATCTAACATAGCCTACCCTCAATATGAGAAGGATATTACCACCCTATAGGGCTGGGGTGAAATATGAGCAGCTTAATATCAACACATAGAGGCCAAATTCAATAGGCTGTCATTGTTCACAATGCAGATATACAGTATGTTTACTCTGAAAACAGGAAAAATCTATCTGTGAAGGGAGTCTTTTTTTTTTTTTTGTATACTACTGTGTAAATAGTGAAATGTGAATAATTGAATTGGACCTCTATTGAGTTAGCCAATGGCATTATTTAAGATGAACTGGACACACAGCGACAACAAAAGCCAACCCCTATCTCAAAGATATAATCATCATGACTGGACATTAGGTGTACCATCAACTTTGACACACCAATAGTACTTTCCCTGCCTCACAGTTACATATGGCTAGACACGCAGCAGACTATGGGACTGTAGGTTACCACACAGAGAGGCCAGTTGTAAGGTTCTGTTCCTAAACGTAGCAGCAGATACAGTGGTCTACCCTCCCATGGAGCATGCTGCCTGATAAACAACAAGCCAGCTCACTGTAATCCCCTAGGACCCCTTTCTAATTAGCAGTAATAATGACACTCATTAGGAAAAGGAACAGTACATGTAGCACGATTACCTGCTTTTTCCTGCTTTAAATACTTATTTGGCATTGTCATTGTCATGGAAGGGCGCAACTTTTTCTGTGGATGGGAGGAGGGACATTTTGAAATTGCATTTTTGTCCCCCCCCCCTAGTTTTATCATTAGAATGTGATACAAAACGCGGCGACGGTGCGCTTTAGGACCAAGCGGACGTCTCCAAGCGGTCAGGTAGGCTGTTTGGAGTGTTTATCCGACTGGATAACAAACAAAAAAATTAAAAATTATAAAATATGTACTCCCCACTTCTAAAACCAAAGTTGCGCCCCTGTTGTCATGCATGATGAGTTGCTGGCTAAAGCAGAAACAGAAAGGCTACCAAGCTACATGCAAGGTGCAGTGGCCTGCTTCTGAATATGGACAGCAATAGTTGAGTATCTGTCCCATGTAGCTAAATAATGGGTGCACACTACAGAGTCTGCAGCAATGGCGTTACAGGACAAGCCACCACCTGCAGGCAGAGCCAGAGCCAGAGCCAGGACATCTCTGTTTATTTTTCAAACGATCAACTGACCAGAAGGTGGAGGCAGAACCAAAGAAGCTAAAACCACCTGTCAGGACTCCTGAGCTATGCAACATGGGACAACAGACAGTAGAATAGAATAGTCACAACATCGGTCCGTCCATTCTAGGTAAAAAAAAACAAAAAACAGATCCAACCACATAATGGCTCTGGTCCAACCATTTCATCTCAATCATGACCCTTTTGGAAGCAAACAGTTATCTACATGTCTATTTTATGTTTGTGCTGTAGCTTTATGCCTATCTATGCTGCAACTAATTATATGAGACTATATATACGGCGCTTTCACACATCCCCTTATGATTTGGTTCCTAGTGCCTTTGGTACCCTGATCCACGCTATAAACTATGTGAGAAACGCAAACAAACCCTGGCTGAAACGAATCCTGCACCTGCGTGAGTAGTACAGTCGTGGTCAAAAGTTTTGAGAATGACACAAGTATTGGTCTTCACAAAGTTCGCTGCTTCAGTGTTATGAGATATTTTTGTCAGATGTTACTATGGTATACTGAAGTATAATTACAAGCATTCCATAAGTGTCAAAGGCTTTTATTGACAATTACATTAAGTTTATGCAAAGAGTCAATATTTGCAGTGTTGACCCTTCTTTTTCAAGACCTCTGCAATCTGCCCTGGCATGTTGTCAATTAACTTCTTGGCCACATCCTGACTGATGGCAGCCCATTCTTGCATAATCAATGCTTGGAGTTTGTCAGACTTTGTGGGTTTTTGTTTGTCCACCCGCCTCTTGAGGATCGACCACAAGTTCTCAATGGGATTAAGGTCTGGGGAGTTTCCTGGCCATGGACCCAAAATTTCGATGTTTTGTTCCCCGAGCCGCTTAGTTATCACTTTTGCCTTATGGGAAGGTGCTCCATCATGCTGGAAAAGGCATTGTTCGTCACCAAACTGTTCTTGGATGGTTGGGAGAAGTTGCTCTCGGAGGATGTGTTGGTACCATTCTTTATTCATGGCTGTGTTCTTAGGCAAAATTGTGAGTGAGCCCACTCCCTTGGCTGAGAAGCAACCCCACACATGAATGGTCTCAGGATGCTTTACTGTTGGCATGACATAGGACTGATGGTAGCGCTCACCTTGTCTTCTCCGGACAAGGTGTTTTCCGGATGCCCCAAACAATCGGAAAGGGGATTCATCAGAGAAAATGACTTTACCCCAGTCCTCAGCAGTCAAATCTGTACCTTTTGCAGAATATCAGTCTGTCCCTGATGTTTTTCCTGGAGAGAAGTGGCTTCTTTGCTGCCCTTCTTGACACCATCCTCCAAAAGTCTTCGCCTCACTGTGCGTGCAGATGCACTCACACCTGCCTGCTGCCATTCCTGAGCAAGCTCTGCACTGGTGGTGCCCCGATCCCGCAGCTGAATCAACTTTAGGAGACGGTCCTGGCGCTTGCTGGAAAAAGCCATACCTCAGACTGGCCAATAAAAATAAAATATTAAGATGGGCAGTCTGAAATATGGCTTTTTCTTTGCAACTCTGCCTAGAAGGTCAGCATCCCGGAGTCGCCTCTTCACTGTTGACGTTGAGACTGGTGTTTTTGCGGGTACTATTTAATTAAGCTGCCAGTTGAGGACCTGTAAGGCGCCTGTTTCTCAAACTAGACACTCTAATGTATTTGTCCTCTTGCTCAGTTGTGCACTGGGGCCTCCCACTCCTCTTTCTATTCTGGTTAGAGACAGTTTGCGCTGTTCTGTGAAGGGAGTAGCCTTCATTTCTCAGAACAAGAATAGACTGACGAGTTTCAGAAGAAAGTTCTTTGTTTCTGGCCATTTTGATTCTGTAATCGAACCCCCAATTGCTGATGCTCGAAGGTACTCAACTAGTCTCAAGAAGGCTAGTTTTATTGCTTCTTTAATCAGCACAACAGTTTTCAGCTGTGCTAACATAATTGTAAAAGGGTTTTCTAATGATCAATTAGCCTTTTAAAATGATAAACTTGGATTAGCAAACACAATGTGCCATTGGAACACAGGACTGATGGTTGCTGATAATGGGCCTCTGTACGCCTATGTAGATATTCCATAAAAAATCAGCCGTTTCCAGCTACAATAGCCATTTACAACATTAACAATGTCTACACTGTATTTCTGATCAATTTGACGTTATTTTAATGGACCAAAAGATTTGCTTTTCTTTCGAAAACAATGACATTTCTAAAATAGAACTTTGTTGTACTTGTGATGCTTGACGCGCTGCAAGTCCAGCCTCTCCCATCTCATTGTTTTTTTAGGAGCATATATCCACGTGGGTGATTGAAAGATTAACTGAGGTCCACACTCCAGTCTAGTTGGTAGTGGTAATGCACTTTAAAGTTGGTTGCCAACTGCCATATAATGTCCAAAGAAGAAGAAGAAGCCTGAAGGAGGAGAGATTACTAGAAACAAACTCGGTTTACCCATTTATCTGTGGATTAATTGTTGGAGTAGAGGACCTTGTGCATTTCAGGTAAAATAACAACCCAATGTTTATATCCCAGGACAAATGAGCTAGCAACAGCAAGCTAAATTGCCACATGTTTAATGCTTTTCGACCTGTCCCCAAGTTAATATACTTGGTTCAGAGTTCTTTTTGATATTTCAACCTGCGTTTTGATTTTTCAACCTGCATGTCCTGATCGCATCTGGTGTGGGTGGACAAAATCAACATCTGCGTGATAGCATGTAAGCATCTTATTTTGTATGGAATATAAGAACTATATATATGAACTATAAGAGCCATATTTTGCCTATATAGCCTATTTAGTTGGTATATCCTACTGCTCTGAAAGCCTCTACATTGTTTTTGGCTGGACGATTGTCTGACCCATCTCTTTAACTCCGTCGGGGTTTCACATAGACTACTCGCCGGATAGGGAGCATGTTGGCGTTTGTCCTGGAGGCAGAACTGAGCGATTTCCGCTAGCTGTTCCAGCTGCAACGTCAAAAATGTCTATATCGTAATAATTCGTGAAAATAAAAATGTGCTTTTTGGTCTTAATTTAAGGTTAGGCATTAGGGTTAGTGGTGTGGTTAAGATTAGGGTTAGGTTTAAAATCCGATTTTATGACTTTGTGGCTGTGCCAGCTAGTGACCACTCTGCAGAGCTAGTGACCACCCTCCAGGGTAAGATTCATGACAATAAATGCCAACCTGCGGATAGGGACAGTAATGCTTCAAACGACGTATTCCGGCCGGTAGGTTCTAATTTAGATCCCACGCCTCCGACCAACTGAGAGACAATCATGCTGTTTGTTGATTTTTCTGCTATTCTGCCAGACTGGAATTATTCTATTATGTTACGCTACCCTCCAAATGCCAACAGATCAGTAAAAAACAGGAAGGACGAGCTTTATTCCTGTTAGGAATTTCATGAATTTAAGAATGTCCTAAAACTCATACTTGAAGAGATGGGATCACAAATGGCTGCTTTGTAGTGTATGAGTTAGACTAATATTCCTGGTCCATTATTTCACAGGTTGGTTTCGAAACATCAGGATTAAAAAAGGTAGGTATGTCAACACACTCTCCCTCATTCATCAGTATTAATGCCTCACATGATACAAATGTCACCCCCCCAGCTATAGAATGATCTTTACATTGAATGATCTATACATATACACTACCAGTCAAAAGTTTGGACACACCTACCCATTCAAGGGTTTTTCTTTATTTTTACAATTTTTTACATTGTAGAAACTATGAAATAACACATATGGAATTATGTAGTAACCAAAAGTGTTAAACAAATCAAAATAGATGTTATATTTGAGATTCTTGAAATAGCCACCCTTTGCCTTGATGACAGCTTTGCACACTCTTGGCATTCTCTCAACCAGCTTCATGAGGTAGTCACCTGGAATGCATTTCAATTAACAGGTGTGCCTTTTTAAAAGCTAATTTGTGGAATTTCTTTCCTTAATGCGTTTGAGCCAATCAGTTGTGTTGTGACAAGGTAGGGGTGATATACAGAAGATAGCCCTATTTGGTAAAAGACCAAGTCCATATTATGGCATGCATAACAGCTCAAATAATCAAAGAGAAACGACAGTCCATCATTACTTTAAGACATGAAGGTCAGTCAATCCGGAACATTTCAAGAACTTTGAAAGTTTCTTCAAGTGCAGTCGCAAAAACCATCAAGCGCTATGATGAAATTGGCTCTCATGAGGACCGCCACAGGAATGGAAGACCCAGAGTTACCTCTGCTGCAGTTCGAGTTACCAGCCTCGGAAATTGCAGCCCAAATAAAGGCATCACAGAGTTCAAATAACAGACACATCTCAACATCAACTGTTCAGAGGAGAATCAGGCCTTCATGGTTGAATTGCTGCAAAGAAACTACTACTAAAGGACACCAATAAGAAGAAGAGATGTGCTTGGGCCAAGAAACACAAGCAATGGACATTAGACCGGTAGAAATGTGTCCTTTGGTCTGGAGTCCAAATGTGAGATTTTTGGTTCCAACCGCCGTGCCTTAGTGAGACGCGGTGTGGGTGAACGGATGATCTCCGCATGTGTAGTTCCCACCGTAAAGCATGGAGGAGGAGGTGTTATGGTTTGGGGGTGCTTTGCTGGTGACACTGTTTGTGATTTACACTTAACCAGCATGGCTACCACAGCATTCTGCAGCGATACACCATCCCATCTGGTTTGGGCTTAGTGGGACAATCATTTGTTTTTCAACAGGACAATGACCCAACACACCTCCAGGGTGTGTAAGGGCTATTTTACCAAGAAGGAGAGTGATGGAGTGCTGCATCAGATGACCTGGCTTCCACAATCCCCCAACTTCAACCCAATTGAGATGGTTTGGGATGAGGAAAAGCAGCCAACAAGTGCTCAGCATATGTGGGAACACCTTCAAGACTATTGGAAAAGCATTCCAGGTGAAGCTGGTTGAGAGAATGCCAAGAGTGTGCAAAGCTGTCATCAAGGCAAAGGGTGGCTTTTTGAAGAATCTCAAATATAAAATATATTTTGATTTGTTTAACACTTTTTTGGTTACTACATGATTCCATATGTGTTGTTTCATAGTTTTGATGTCTTCACTATTATTCTACAATGTAGAAAATAGTAAAAATAATAACCCTTGAATGAGTGTGTCCAAACTTTTGACCCGTACTGTATACAAACACTATACGTTATTATAACCCAAGATTAAAACCAAGATAACCCATTATACTGGTATCTTTTTGTCTCTATTCCACTGGATGGCTGTTGTGATGAGTTGTCTGTTCTGGCCAGCAGTGTAATCCTCCTCTGCCTGTTTGTGTGAATACATCTCTCGCTTTCTCTCAGTTGCAATGACGGACGTGTGTTTCCAGTGTAATGACTCAATGTGCTCAAAATTGAACACAATTTATGATCATGGAGATCAGAACACAAGTCTGCTGGTTCCAGGTCCTATCCAGCAATGCACCTCCAATCCCGAAACTTCCCGCTTGGATAAATTGTATTATGTTTGGTGCAGAAATGTCTCAGCGAGCTTCCAGCCTGCCCTGGAGGCCAACAGCACAGCCATTACCAACTATGAACAAGCCAGTGAGTGTCTCTGTGAAGGCCCAAGATAGTACAACGTGGAAGAAATGCTAGTGGGTAGTGAACAAAGCGATGGTCCTTGATGTCAATAATCCCAAGGGGCTATAGGAAGTTACCAGTAGCCTATAATATGGAGCAGGGTTCTTCAATTCCGGTCCTGGAGGGCCGAAACACCTCTGTTTTTCATCCTCTCCTTCTAATCAGGGGCTAATTCAGACCTGGGACACCAGGTGAGTGCAATTAACTACCAGGTAGAAATAAAAAACAGAAGTGTTTCGGCCCTCCAGGACCGGAATTGAAGAACCCTGATATAGAGTATGACAAAACTCTACTAACCACACCAAACCAAAAACTAATTTCTATATGTGATCCATCAGTCAGTTGCATGTAGGTTAATCAACCGTTCTGCTATTTCAGATTGCACTGTCATTGGCATCGCGCCAACTACTGTGAATGGTGAGTGTGTCATTGATTCAAACATTCTGTATTATTTTCACAAACTCTCTGTAGAGAATCTTATGGTAATTTTACACAGCACTATTTATGCAGTGTCCCTTGCTGAATTGAACACTAAGGCGAGGATTCAGTCTGATTGCGCTTTGTCCACAATGCACGTTTTAAAGGCAATGTTCCTGCGTTCGCAGAGACTACATTCAGTGTGCCGCATTGTCCAAATTCACAATCGGATTGAATCCCATCCTAACTTTGTCGGCGAGACTTATTGTAATTGGCCTGTGTACAATTCAGTGAATCCCTAACAAAGACATCTGCAGTCTGGATGTTATGAGTTGTTTGTCTTGGTGACAGGTTCAGACTTCACTGGAGCTGGTGATCAATATGGACATCCTGGTGAGTGCAGAAATACACAGAGCAGCAATGCTCAGCTCAACACTGACAATTACACTCTGACACAGACTAATATACTCAGTGGTTTAGCAAATGTTACTTTCTTTTGTAATTTTATTAATCTGTTGATTGCTTAATGCCTCATGCTTTATGATTCCTCCTCATTGTAAATAACTAGTCCTCCAAATGTAATATAATACATACTTATTGAATCATTTTGTGTTCCTTTATCTGTTGTTCTTAAGGGGATGAACTGTGGTGGGTTTTACTGATCCCTGTCCTGGTCGTTTGCATTGGCATTGCTTGCTGGTGTATCAAGAAGCGCAACAGAAGTAGAAACTATGTCATATAAGGGTGAGTGTGTTCTGCATCAGGCTGTTACGGTCTCCTGAGTGGCGCAGTGGTCTAAGGCACTGCATCGCAGTGCTAACTGTGCCACTAGAGATCCTGGTTCGAATCCAGGCTCTGTCGCAGCCGGCCGCGACCGGGAGACTCATGGGTGGCGCACAATTGGCCCAGCGTCGTCCAGGGTAGGGGAGGGAATGGCCGGCAGGGATGTAGCTCAGTTGATAGAGCATGGCGTTTGCAACGCCAGGGTTGTGGGTTCGATTCCCACGGGGGGCCAGTATAAAATTAAATATATATATATGTATTCACTAACTGTAAGTCGCTCTGGATAAGAGCGTCTGCTAAATGAGTAAAATGTAACGACAGACTTGCATATACAGTGGGGAGAACAAGTATTTGATACACTGCTGATTTTGCAGGTTTTCCTACTTACAAAGCATGTAGAGGTCTGTAATTTTTATCATAGGTACACTTCAACTGTGAGAGACGGAATCTAAAACAAAAATCCAGAAAATCACATTGTATGATTTTTAAGTAATTAATTTGCATTTTATTGCATGACATAAGTATTTGATCACCTACCAACCAGTAAGAATTCCGGCTCTCACAGACCTGTTAGTTTTTCTTTAAGAAGCCCTCCTGTTCTCCACTCATTACCTTGAAATCGTTACCTGTATAAAAGACACCTGTCCACACACTCAATCAAACAGACTCCAACCTCTCCACAATGGCCAAGACCAGAGAGCTGTGTAAGGACATCAGGGATACAATTGTAGACCTGCACAAGGCTGGGATGGGCTACAGGACAATACATTTACATTTTAGTCATTTAGCATAGGCAAGCAGCTTGGTGAGAAGGCAACAACTGTTGGCGCAATTATTAGAAAATGGAAGAAATTCAAGATGATGGACAATCACCCTCGGTCTGGGGCTCCATGCAAGATCTCACCTCGTGGGGCATCAATGATCATGAGGAAGGTGAGGGATCAGCCCAGAACTACACGGCAGGACCTGGTCAATGACCTGAAGAGAGCTGGGACCACAGTCTCAAAGAAAACCATTAGTAACACACTACGCCGTCATGGATTAAAATCCTGCAGCGCACGCAAGGTCCCCCTGCTCAAGCCAGCGCATGTCCAGGCCCGTCTGAAGTTTGCCAATGACCATCTGGATGATCCAGAGGAGGAATGGGAGAAGGTCATGTGGTCTGATGAGACAAAAATTGAGCTTTTTGGTCTAAACTCCACTCGCCGTGTTTGGAGGAAGAAGAAGGATGAGTACAACCCCAAGAACACCATCCCAACCGTGAAGCATGGAGGTGGAAACATCATTCTTTGGGGATGCTTTTCTGCAAAGGGGACAGGACGACTGCACCGTATTGAGGGGAGGATGGATGGGGCCATGTATCGCGAGATCTTGGCCAACAACCTCCTTCCCTCAGTAAGAGCATTGAAGATGGGTCGTGGCTGGGTCTTCCATCATGACAACGACCCGAAACACACAGCCAGGGCAACTAAGGAGTGGCTCCGTAAGAAGCATCTCAAGGTCCTGGAGTGGCCTAGCCAGTCTCCAGACCTGAACCCAATAGAACATCTTTGGAGGGAGCTGAAAGTCCGTATTTCCCAGCGACAGCCCCGAAACCTGAAGGATCTGGAGAAGGTCTGTATGGAGGAGTGGGCCAAAATCCCTGCTGCAGTGTGTGCAAACCTGGTCAAGACCTACAGGAAACGTATGATCTCTGTAATTGCAAACAAAGGTTTCTGTACCAAATATTAAGTTCTGCTTTTCTGATGTATCAAATACTTATGTCATGCAATAAAATGCAAATTAATTACTTAAAAATCATACAATGTGATTTTCTGGATTTTTGTTTTAGATTCCGTCTCTCACAGTTGAAGTGTACCTATGATAAAAATTACAGACCTCTACATGCTTTGTAAGTAGGAAAACCTGCAAAATCGGCAGTGTATCAAATACTTGTTCTCCCCACTGTAGCTTATGATTATAATGTCACTGAGGACCTGACCACCAGACATTCGTAGAGACTGTGATTATAATGTCACTGAGGACCTGACCACCAGACATTCGTAGATACTGTGATTATAATGTGACTGAGGACCTGACCACCAGACCAGATACTGTGATTATAATGTCACTGAGGACCTGACCACCAGACCAGATACTGTGATTATAATGTCACTGAGGACCTGACCACCAGACCAGATACTGCTGCTTGCTACATCCTTTTCATTCTCGCTTCCCTCTCTTTCCATTTTTTTCTGTATGAGAAAGTGACAGGGACAGCTCTCAGGACTACCCATCCCTTAACCAAGCTGTTTGGACCAAACCCCCAGATCAGGATGCTGCTGCATAATCTCTGCCTTCATTCCATCTCTTTAACTCTTCTTCGTAAAGTTTCATATTCAGATTATTGTATAACAGTACTGGTAAACCAATGCCTTGCATAAGTTTTACTCAATTGTACTGACATCAGCCGGCTGAAGCGTAGTCTTAGGAGTGCTGATGGGAATAAATCAGGTTTAGGAAAATGTCATGCCACGCAAAGTAAATTGTCTAATTCACTATGTACTGTACCGTGGGTTTCATAAATTATTCTTGATATGCTTGACATTGGCATAGACTAAGGAGTTGTTCATGATAAAAATAAATGGGATGGAGCTAAGCACAGGCCAAATCCTAGAGTAAAAACGGCTTCAGTCTGCTATACACCAGACACTAGGAGCGGAATTCACCTTTCAGCAGGACAATAACCTATAACACAAGGCCAAATTGACTTTGGAGTTGCTTACCAAGAAGACAGTGAATGTTCCTGAGTGGCCAAGTTACAGTTTTGACTTAAATCCGCTTGAAAACCTAGGGCAAGACTTAAATATTGCTGCCTAGCCATGATCCCCAACATCTTGACAGAGCTTGAAGAATTTGTAAAAGAATGACGGGAAAATATTGCACAATCCAGGTGTGCATAGCTCTTACAGATGTACCCAAGAAGACTAACAGTTGTAATCCCTGCAAAAGGTGTTTCTAACATGTATTGACTCAGGGGGGTGAATACTTCTCTAATCAAGGTATATTAGTGTAAATTGTTTTTATAATCTTAAAATGTTTTGGCATTACAGAGTATTTTGTGTGGATCATTGAAAAAAAAAGACAATTAAATCAATTTTAATCCCATATGTGAAGAAATCCAAGGGGGTTGAATGATGCTGTATTATTATAGTACTGTACTCAAGTGTTGGAGATGCAGTGTGTCAGAAAATGATTATGAAATATTTCTCTTTTTAACTTTCTCAAATAAATTGCTATATAAATGAATGTATATTTTGTGTTGCATTTATTGCCATCTTTCTGGTGTCACGTAATGTATCTGGGTATACACATTTTTCAGCTGCGTGTATCTGTCATGTGTGATACTCTACTTCCAATGAAACAATGAATATTAATGAGCACCAGTGAAATTGTTTATTACACATTTGCTAGAACAGTGGTTCCCAACCTGGTCTATTGGGACCCCAGGAGTTCTTGGCCTATCTACAGGGGGTACTTGGGAACACGCATGAGGCCTACTGGTAAAATGCACATTAGGGGATACTTCAGGGGTACTCCTGGCAGAGCAACATTCGGTTGGTGGTACAGTAACCTAAAAGAGTTGAGAACCACTGCCCTAAAGGACTACATTTCTCCTTCATAGACCTGCGTGACAGGGCATGGATTTACATTATTTAGTGGTCTGAATAATATAAATCCAGGTCTGTTGGCCTGGTAAACTTGCCTTTTCAAGTGCTTTGCTTCCTCAGTTCTGATACGAAATGACTATGAATGATATGACCGAACACAACAGTTACAGTAACAACATGAATGCCACATTCAGTAGTATTAACTAAGTGGCTCCAACTTTAACTCATGATTGAAATAGGATGCTAAGCCACTAAGGGCAGTTTACCAGGCCAACAGACCACAAATGGCAGGGAAGGTAAGCCACAGCCTTCCTTCCCACTGCTCTGCTCAGACAGCTCAAGGAGGAGTGAGAAATGGTGGCAGCCAGGAAGCAACTGTTGTGTCAGCCCAGCTCTGTTTTCTCTCTGTAGTTAGTAAGAGTTAGCCTGGTGCTTGTTGACTAATGACTAAATGAGACTGTTATATCCTCAGATGACCTCAATGAAAAATGTGAACTGTAGTAACCTCTGAGCATTCAGGTACCTTGGGATAGTTCCCCTACCCTCTCAACCAACCACCTTTCCTGTTGACCTTCCTGACTCCAGTATGACATGATACCATAATATATTCACAGTCTGGGGTAAATACAGTGGGGAGAACAAGTATTTGATACACTGCCGATTTTGCAGGTTTTCCTACTTACAAAGCATGTAGAGGTCTGTAATTTGTATCATAGGTACACTTCAACTGTGAGAGACGGAATCTAAAACAAAAATCCAGAAAATCACATTGCATGATTTTTAAGTAATTAATTTGCATTTTATTGCATGACATATTTGATCACCTACCAACCAGTAAGAATTCCGGCTCTCACAGACCTGTTAGTTTTTCTTTAAGAAGCCCTCCTGTTCTCCACTCATTACCTGTATTAACTGCACCTGTTTGAACTCGTTACCTGTATAAAAGACATCTGTCCACACACTCAATCAAACAGACTCCAACCTCTCCACAATGGCCAAGACCAGAGAGCTGTGTAAGGACATCAGGGATACAATTGTAGACCTGCACAAGGCTGGGATGGGCTACAGGACAATAGGCAAGCAGCTTGGTGAGAAGGCAACAACTGTTGGCGCAATTATTAGAAAATGGAAGAAGTTCAAGATGACGGTCAATCACCCTCGGTCTGGGGCTCCATGCAAGATCTCACCTCGTGGGGCATCAATGATCATGAGGAAGGTGGGGGATCAGCCCAGAACTACACGACAGGACCTGGTCAATGACCTGAAGAGAGCTGGGACCACAGTCTCAAAGAAAACCATTAGTAACACACTACGCCGTCATGGATTAAAATCCTGCAGCGCACGCAAGGTCCCCCTGCTCAAGCCAGCGCATGTCCAGGCCCGTCTGAAGTTTGCCAATGACTATCTGGATGATCCAGAGGAGGAATGGGAGAAGGTCATGTGGTCTGATGAGACAAAAATAGAGCTTTTTGGTCTAAACTCCACTCGCCATGTTTGGAGGAAGAAGAAGGACGAGTACAACTCCAAGAACACCATCCCAACCGTGAAGCATGGAGGTGGAAACATCATTCTTTGGGGATGCTTTTCTGCAAAGGGGACAGGACGACTGCACCGTATTGAGGGGAGGATGGATGGGGCCATGTATCGCGAGATCTTGGCCAACAACCTCCTTCCCTCAGTAAGAGCATTGAAGATGGGTCGTGGCTGGGTCTTCCAGCATGACAACGACCCGAAACACACAGCCAGGGCAACTAAGGAGTGGCTCCGTAAGAAGCATCTCAAGGTCCTGTAGTGGCCTAGCCAGTCTCCAGACCTGAACCCAATAGAACATCTTTGGAGGGAGCTGAAAGTCCATATTGCCCAGTGACAGCCCCGAAACCTGAAGGATCTGGAGAAGGTCTGTATGGAGGAGTGGGCCAAAATCCCTGCTGCAGTGTGTGCAAACCTGGTCAAGACCTACAGGAAACGTATGATCTCTTCTCCACATTGATGCCACACGCTCAGTTCTCTCCCACACTAACTATGAACTTCATCTGATCATTCTATCCTGTACCTTTACAGCTCAAAAAAAAGGAAACCACAGTGATCAGCTTTGCAACACAAATTGCAGAACAAGTCAATCACACCAGACTGTTTAGTTAAATTGAAGGTTATGGATCACAGTGCTGTCCCTCTCTGATACCAGTTTGAAACATGACACCTCACTGTACCTACAGTCTGAGCTAAATGCATGACCATTACTAAAGAAGAATAAACACTCTTCACTACTCTAATCTAAAACATTAGACTCACAACTTTCACTTTGCCAGAGACTTTGGAGAACAATGAGCAGATAGGTGTGGATAACAGACTACTGTTAGATATGAGGGTAAATAAACAGGGTTATAGCCTGACAGGGTAGCCTATAAGGAGGGTTAGGAGTCAGTTAGGAATCAGACAAGTTGTAATAACCTTCATGATTAAATGTTTTTGTCCTGCTTGGACAAAACACACACACAGAGACAGAGACAGAGACAGAGACAGAGACAGAGACAGAGACAGAGACAGAGACAGAGACAGAGACAGAGACAGAGACAGAGAGACAGAGAGACAGAGAGACAGAGAGAGAGAGA
>NC_140000.1:8220567-8223067 GCF_964263955.1 Coregonus lavaretus
GAGAGAGAGAGAGAGAGAGAGAGAGAGAGAGGGAGAAAGAGAGAGACAGAGAGAAAGAGAGAAAGAGAGAGATAAAGAAAGAGAGAAAGAGAGAGATAAAGAAAGAGAGAGAGAGAGAGAGAGAGAGAGAGAGAGAGAGACTTTCCCCAACTCACAAGTGGTTATCTCAACCCTGTTACCACGAAAAGACTTCCACCCTGCTACCATACAGCGGGTAAACGCAAGTATTTCCCGTGACTGTGCATCAAAACCAAATGTCTTCCTGGCCCACCACTCCACCCTGGACGTGAACAGCCTTTATGACCAGGTCCACCTATACAAGGCAGCAGTGCCCACCTTCGCCCGGACCCTAAAGGATATCGCCCTCAACCGCAGACCCAACACCTCACACAGGAGCAACAGATCAACAGACACCCCGCCCAGACCAGCGAGACACTCTCCCAGACCTGCGGGACCCCCCCCAGGACCTACACATAGAGGACCCCCGCAGAGAGGACCTACATCCAGACCACAGCACCATCAACCACATCTACACCCCCACCCCCACCAATTAACTCCCCCCCAAGTCAACCATGCCCACACCCCATTTAGGCCCCCTCAGATCAGACCTATGCCCCTCCTACCCACGCCAAGCCCCCCACTCCCACAAAGAGGGCCTCAACATGAAAGTCACACATACGCCCAGGCCGTGAGCAGGCAAACAGGCCCAACACCCACTCTTACACTAGCCCAAGCCAATGGCATGTACCAGATGCTCAGCAGGCTCTGCTCACAATTACTGGCCTGAGGCCAAACCACACAACCAACAACATTAGACACTTTATGGAACACAAAGCCTTCACTATTTCATCCTGGAATATCCAAGGCCTGAGGTCATCTGCCTTTGGCCTAAAGAGCAGGAATCTGGACTTCACCAAAGAAATCGGAAATACAGACATTGTCATCCTACAAGAAACATGGTATAGAGGAGACGGACCCACTGGTTGCCCTCTAGGTTACAGAGAGCTGGTAGTCCCATCCACCAAACTACCAGGTGTGAAACAGGGAAGGGACTCAGGGGGTATGCTAATTTGGTATAGAGCAGACCTAACTCACTCTATTAAATTAATCAAAACAGGAACATTTTACATTTGGTTAGAAATTCAAAAGGAAATTATCTCAACTGAGAAAAATGTCCTCCTGTGTGCTACCTATATCCCCCCACTAGAATCCCCATACTTTAATGAAGACAGTTTCTCCATCCTGGAGGGGGAAATCAATCATTTCCAGACCCAGGGACATGTACTAGTCTGTGGCGACCTAAATGCCAGAACTGGACAAGAACCTGACACCCTCAGCACACAGGGGGACAAACACCTACCTGGAGGTGACAGCATTCCCTCCCCCATATGCCCCCCTAGGCACAACTACGACAACATAACCAACAAAAACGGGTCACGACTCCTGCAGCTCTGTCGCACACTGGGTATGTACATAGTCAATGGTAGGCTTCGAGGGGACTCCTATGGTAGGTACACCTATAGCTCATCTCTTGGCAGTAGTACTGTAGACTACTTTATCACTGACCTCAACCCAGAGTCTCTCAGAGCGTTCACAGTCAGCCCACTGACACCCCTATCAGACCACAGCAAAATCACAGTCTACTTGAACAGAGCAATACTCAATCATGAGGCATCAAAGCCAAAGGAACTGAATAATATTAAGAAATGCTATAGATGGAAGGAAAGTAGTGTTGAAACCTACCAAAAAACAATTAGGAAACAACAAATTCAATCCATTCTAGACAACTTCCTGGACAAAACGTTCCACTGTAATAGTGAAGGTGTAAACTTGGCAGTAGAAAACCTAAACAGTATATTTGACCTCTCAGCTTCCCTATCAAATCTAAAAATCTCTAACAGAAAACCAAAGAAAAGTAATAACAGTGATAAATGGTTTGATGAAGAATGCAAAAACCTAAGAAAGAAATTGAGAAACCTATCCAACCAAAAACATAGAGACCCAGAAAACCTGAGCCTACGCCTTCACTATGGTGAATCACTAAAACAATACAGAAATACACTACGGAAAAAGAAGGAACAGCATGTCAGAAATCAGCTCAATGTAATTGAAGAATCCATAGACTCTAACCACTTCTGGGAAAATTGGAAAACACTAAACAAACAACAACACGAAGAGCTATCTATCCAAAACGGAGATGTATGGGTAAACCACTTCTCCAAACTTTTTGGCCCTATAACAGAGAACAAACAGCAAAAAAATATACATGATCAAATGCAAATCTTAGAATCAACTATTAAAGACTACCAGAACCCACTGGATTCTCCAATTACATTGAATGAACTACAGGACAAAATACAAACCCTCCAACCCAAAAAGGCCTGTGGTGTTGATGGTATCCTCAATGAAATGATAAAATATACAGACCACAAATTTCAATTAGCTATACTTAAACATCATCCTTAGCTCTGGCATCTTCCCCAATATTTGGAACCAAGGA